>NC_081775.1:14477017-14777017 GCF_963082965.1 Carassius carassius
TCATTTGATGTGAAATACTGACATTGATATTTATTGTTTTTTATGTCGTGTAACCAAAATCCAACGTTAAGTCAACATCAGATTGCCGTCAAATACTGGTGTCAACCCGAATTTTCATTCTCAACCAAAACCTCACTTCATGTCCAACATCAACCTGATGTATATTGATGTTCTGTGGGGTCAGACTGGATTAGAAAAGTAAACAATTTGACCATCACCACTTTCAATCATGTCTGAATTGGAATTAATCTGAAATCATGTGAAGTGGTGAATTATGAATGAGATAGTTTTCAGTTACCTCTAAGTTGGTTAAATTAAAAATACATCTTTGTATAGGCATACTACACTGTAAAAAGAATCTGTAGTTTTTCATAAAAAAGTACAAATGCTACAGTAAAATCTTTACTGCTTTAACAATGAGTTCTATGTAACTGTACTGTGAAATACTGTCAAATGTATGTTTTTTTGTGAGTAAAAACTATGAATTACCAAAAGATATATGTTAAATTTGTTTTTTCCAAATTACACAACAGAAGTCTCTGACACATAACATACTGTTATATTATATTATATACTATTAATGGGAAGGATAGCGACCAGGAAGCTATAAAAGCACGTGCCGTGCAGCTGGCTTCAGCTTCGCGTCTGTCAGCAAGCTCTCTGTGTGTGCATGTCAAAAGTCTGTCCCGTGCCAATGCGGACGCTTCAATCCCGGAGGGCTCTCTTCGTGGAGGGAGCCTTCACCAGCGTTCCCCGCGGGGCTGGTCCCGCTTCTGCCGAGGCAGAACGGCTGCTGCACTCGTGGGGTTCGCAGGTGGATCTGTCAGAGGGAATGGAGACGGGCCAGTCCTTATCTCCTTCCTCATCTGCCAGATCCGGCGCCCAAACCCTGGGTTCGGAAGCACGCTCGTCGGTTTCTTCCCCCCAGGGTGAGGGATCATCTCTTCACCTCTCTTCCTCCGAGGAGGTCGATGTGGAGACTGTTGCTGGGGATTCACCACCCCTGTCGCCCCAGTATGAGGAGCTTTTGGAGGTGGTTACGCACGCAGTAGATAAATAAAAAATCGATGGCCTGCTGAGAAACATTCTGAGCCGCAGAGAAGCAAATTAGATGAACGCTTTCTGCGGCCGAGGCAACCACCTCCACGTCGGAGCCTACCTTATTTTCCCGATCTCCACGACGAGATATCGAGATCGTGGAATCATCCGTATTCGACCCGCCTCTTTGGCCCCGATTTACTATATTATGGCAACATGATGGGGCTGGGAGAGCGGGGTTATAGAGCGATGCCACGGGTCGAATAGACGCTCGCGGCTATCTGTCACCCGGTTCGGCATCGTCTCTAAAGACCCTGACGTTGCCCACCAAGCCTCTTAGAGTTACATCATCGCTGGTGGGCAAAGGTTATGTGGCAGCAGGTCAGGCTGGGGCTTGCCTTCACACCACGGCGGTCCTACAAGCTTATCAGGCCAACCTGCTGGGAGATATCGATGAGGGAGAGGGGATCAAGTCTGAAGATATTGAAGAGCTTAGAAAGACCGCTGATCTCTCCCTCCGCGCCACTAAAGAGACCAGCGTGGAAACTACTGCCAAATGTATCTCAGTGGGTCCTGCGTACAATAGAAAAAGGCTACTGCATTCAGTTCGGTTATCCACCGCCGAAATTCAACGGGGTTACACCAACAGTGGTCGGCCCCCGGCAGGCTCTGGTTATGGACCAAGAAGTGAATACCCTATTAAGGAAGGAGGCCATCGAGGTGGTCCCTCCTCTAGACAGGGAATCCGGGTTTTACAGCCAGTATTTCATAGTTCCAAAGAAGGATGGGGGGTTTTGTCCGATCTTAGACTTACGTCACCTGAACCGCTCAGTTATGCCACTGAAGTTCAAAATGCTCACTGTCAAGCAGGTTGTAGCTCAAATCAGATCCGAGGACTGGTTTGTCACGATAGATCTCAAAGACGCATACTTTCACATATCCATCCTTCCACAACACAGGAAGTTTCTGAGGTTCGCTTACGGGGGCAAAGCTTATCATTATCGAGTACTTCCCTTTGGCCTCGCACTCTCACCCCGCACGTTCACGAAATGTGTAGATGCAGCTCTGGTATCCCTCCGTATGCAGTGCATCCGCATTCTAAATTATATCGACGATTGGTTGATTCTAGCTAAATCAGAGCAGATGGCGGTTCGACATCGAGATGTCGTTCTCGCACATATGGGGGAGCTGGGTTTGAGACTAAACGCCAAGAAGAGTGTACTTTCTCCAGTTCAGAGAACCACCTATCTAGCCGTAGTGTGGAATTCGACCACGATGCAAGCACGTCTGTCTCCTGCTCGGATCGAGTCGATCCTCACATCAGTCGAGAGAGTCAAAGAGGGCCAGTCACTCACTGTCAAACAATTTCAGAGATTGTTAGGTCTGATGGCAGCTGCGTCCAACGTGATACCTTTTGGCCTGCTGTACATGAGACCCCTACAGTGGTGGCTCAAGTCCAAGGCCTTTTCCCTGAGGGGAAATCCACTTCGAGTTATCAAGGTCACGCGGCGATGCCTTCGTGCCTTAGACATGTGGAAGAAACCTTGGTTCTTGAATCAGGGCCCAGTGCTGGGAGCTCCTTGTCGCCGTGTAACGCTTGCGACAGACACGTCCCTGACCGGTTGGGGTGCGGTCATAAGTGGCCACCCTGCCCGCGGTCTGTGGAGTGGTCACCATCTGACATGGCACATCAATTGCCTAGAGATGCTAGCAGTGTATCGAGCATTGAAACATTTCCTCCCAGACCTGAGAGGTCACCATGTGTTGGTGCGCACCAACAACACATCAGTGGTCCCTTATATCAATCACCAGGGGGGTCTGCGTTCACACCCCTTGTACAAGCTGGCACACCAGATCCTTATGTGGTCCCAGGGCAAACTCCTCTCGCTCAGAGTAGTGTATATTCCTGGGAGATTGAATGTGGGAGCAGACATACTGTCGAGGCATGGACCTCTTTGCGACTCAGGAGACATCGCAATGTCCCCTCTGGTTCTCTCTAGTTCATCCAGCTCCTCTGGGACTGGACGCTATGGTACAGACCTGGCCGAGGCTTAGTCTGTACGCATTTCCCCCTATCGCTCTGCTCCCGGGAGTTCTGGCGAGAGTACGTCGGGACGGGGTCCGTCTGTTATTAGTAGCCCCGTTCTGGCTGGGCTGAGTATGGTTCGCAGATCTAGTCTCGCTCCTCGATGGCTCTCCGTGGGAGATACCGATCAGGACAGACCTACTCTCACAGGCGCAGGGCACGATAATTCACCCTCGCCCGGAGCTGTGGAGCTGTGGGTGTGGCCCCTGAGAGGGCACAGCTCATAGAATCCGGTCTCTCAACTGAGGTTGTTGAGACCCTCCTCCAATCCAGAGCTCCCTCTATGAGGAAACTCTACGCCCTGAAGTGGAAACTCTTCACTTCATGGTGCAGAGACCGCCAGCTTGACCCTGTTAACTGCCCAGTTGGTACAGTTCTGGAGTTTCTACAAGCTAGGCTCTCTGCGGGGTTAACCCACTCCACCTTAAAGGTGTACGTGGCGGCCATAGCTGCTTACCATGTCCCTTTCAATGATCAGTCAGTGGGTAGACACCCCCTAGTTACACGTTTCCTCCGCGGTGCATTGAGGCTGAGACCTCCAGTACGATCCCATGTTTCCCCCTGGGATTTGGTTGTGGTTTTAGAGGCTCTTTGTAAAGCTCCATTCGAGCCAATACAAGATATCTCAGATAGACATCTGACACTTAAAACTGCCCTGTTACTGGCAATCACCTCACTAAAAAGAGTTGGAGATCTTCAGGCCCTTTTGGTGGCCTCTACTTATCTAGACTTTGCCCCTGGTATGGCCAAAGCATTCTTATAGCCTCGAGCGGGTTATGTTCCAAAGGTTCCCTCTGTTACACCACAACCTATCGTACTGCAGGCCTTCTGTCCTCCTCCCTTTCGGGAGCCAGACCAGGAAAAGCTAAATTGTATGTGTCCAGTTCGAGCACTGGACGCATACGTCCACAGAGCTGCCCTGTGGAGAAAATCCGACCAATAGCTTGTTTGCCACGGTCCTCCTAAAAAGGGTTCTCCTGCCTCCAAGCAGACCCTAAGTCGTTGGATAGTCGAGGCTATCAACGTCTCCTATGAGTCCTCTGGTCTTCCCCTTCCTTTGGGAGCCAAGGCTCACTCTACTCGGGGTATGGCGGCCTCTAAGGCCTTCTCAGTGTCCTTCTTGGACATCTGCAACACTGCGGGTGGTCCACGCCCTCTACATTTGTCAGATTTTATGACATACCTTGACATGCGAGCCACTCCGGGCTCTTCTGTTCTCTCGCCTTAGCTGTGCTTTTCGGATACACACTAGGCAGGGATTTGGAAGTCTGGCAGCGTGGGCACATTGTTCCCCAAATCGCTTGACGCAGCTCGAGTTCCTGAAAAGGAACGTCTCAAGGTTACGAATGTAACCCTGGTTCCTTGAAGGAATGAGACGCTGCGTCGCAGAGCCATACTCCCGGCACCCCTGCCGGCGCTTGCTTCCCTACTCGAAGCTGAAGCCAGCTGCACGGCACATGCTTTTATAGCTTCCTGGTCGCTACGTCACCCCGCCTGTGACGTCACGCCCTTCCGTTGGAAAGATTGCACATGATATTCAGAGTCGGTCTCGTCAGGGACGTTCCCCAAAGCGCTTGACGCAGCGTCTCGTTCCTTCAAGGAACCACATTCGTAACCTTGAGACGATTTTTATTAAGGAAGATGCTGCACAACAGAGCTGTATAAATTAATGAAAAGTAATATCTTGGTTGGATGACATTCCTTAAAAATAAGCATTATTATTATTATTATTATTAATACTTTGAAAATTATACTTTAGTAGGCAGTAATTCTGTCAGAATTTCTTTAAGTCAAACCGGAAGGACGCAACTTGGCAACAAATCCACAGAAGGAGACGAAGAAGAAGTCAAACCGGACTTTTATTTTGAAAACACTGCAATCAAAGTGAGTTTGAGCTGATCATTGTTGTCAACATAAATTTTTTATGATCTTGATATGATTTCGTTTTTATTGCTCAGTTAAGTATAAACTTACGAAAATTAAGTATTAGCTTTAAAAATAAGATAAGTTGTTTCAAAATAATTTAACGTTGGAAACTGTAAACATCAAATGGAAAAGGAACAATGAATTTACATTAGACTAAAAAAAAACAATTTTAGAAGTCCACCACACATCACTGCTATGCAAGGGAAAGTAAAAAAAAATGTTTAATTTGAGCTATTTTTTACACATCACTGCTCTGGGTTATCTGAGATAATACCCAGTTTAGCTGAGGCCCCGCAGCCTGCTGGGCTGAGCACAGTCTTTTGCTTGTTTGAGCCGGATGCTAAGCCTGAGAGCGTCCATTGTGCTCTCTGTGATATCTACTCCAGCAAGAACAGGGCACCCATGCAATCTGAATGTCATTTGCTCCCAAAACCTCCTCTTTCTTCTAAACCATGGTTGAAAGAATCAATTAATCTACTACCTCTTCCACTCTCTAGTGTCTTTTCCCCCTCCATTTCTCATCCTCCTTAAGACAAGAAAATCTGTAAAACTGAATGAAGGAAGAATTTGCATGGCCCTTTTTTCTACTAGAATCAATTAGAGATCAACCAATGTGATTTTTAATTCAAAATAGATTATTTTAATTAATACCATCACATTAAAAAAGTGCCGTTTTGCACGGATTTGGTTCAACTTGAAAATCTAATTATATAGCAACAGAAAAATGCATTACTAGATATCCAGTAAATCTTTTTATTTATTTATTTTTTTTTTTTTTGAGGACCTGTCTGCTGTTTGTGATGGTAACACCATTGGATCTTCTGAAGGGAGAGGCCTACATGCATCCTGACTCTTCTCAGTCAGTTGTCGCTATTAATTGGCTTTTCCTGTCATTACCTTCAAAAGACAGGCAAATTCCGCCACAATAATCTAAGACATACCCCCTCCCCCGCCCGAAACACGCTGAGAGTAATTAGCAGAAGGTTTAATTGGCTCAAAAATAAAAATCTCTCGCTGAAACTGTACGTCGTTCATGACAGAGATGCTCGCGCAGTCCCCAGATGATCACGTTAAAAGTGAAGTATTTGTTTGATTGCCTCTCAGCGGAGTATACGAGGTCTCGCCAACAACGCAGGTGCACTTTTCATGTGAAAATCTTTTTCTCACGATTCAGAAGTACACACCTCTTACTTCTTTTTTTTTTTTTTTTTGATACGAAGAACGAGAGAGAGAATGGGGTGGAGTTTCTGAAGGCGACGGAAACAAAACTCAGTCTTTGACAGTGACATCAAAGGAGATGGCTTCTTTTGTGTTGGGAGAAGAGGTGCGTTTGAAGTGCTCTCCTGGAAATACTGGAGTGCGGGAACGAGTTCATTGTTACCCGGCTCTGCCGATGATTATCTTCCATAGGCACAGAGCAGTGAAGGGGCCTGTCAGACAGTCAGACAAGTAATGATCTATACACCTGATGCCGAGGTTTCAACTCACAGCAAGACACAGACACGTTCAACATGCTGCTCATTCACAGATTCCCGATAGTAATAGGACTGGAGATACCTTATCATTAGTCGTCTGTGTTTTGTCGACCAAAACTTTTTAAGAGATGTGGTATAATTTGGACAACCTGGGCATTTCAATTGCACATCATGTTATTAGTTTATACAAATATGTATTCGCACCCTAGCTTTCCTAAATATCCCGAAAGTGTTGAGATAGCTTGTCAGAATGCTTCTTGTGTGTATTTTTGGTAATTTAATATATTATTTGGAATACATTTAAACTAAAGCTAATTTTTTTTCATATTTGTCAATTTTACACCGTAATGTTTCTTACATTTAGTTTGTTATCAGAATTTGTGAAAAAGTATCTAATGCCCAGCAGGGCTGCATTTATTTGTTCAAAAATTTTAAAATATGTCATGGCTAAATTTTTAGCAGCCATTACTCCAGTCTTCATTGTCACATGATCCTTCGGAAATCATTTAATTATGCTTATTTAGTATAAATAATCTGATATCATATATAATAAAATTAATTCATGAAATAGGTATCTTTCACACGTATAGAGGAGTGAGTATTATGAGTGTACTTGATGGTGATCTAGTGGTAAGTATTTTGTGCTCTCGCCACCACAGCCTGGATTCGGTTCCCAGTCAGGAAACGTTCTTTGGGGCAGTTGTGGCCCAATCGATAGAGATGCAGACTTTTAACCCATAGGTCGCAGGTTTGAGTCTCAGGAGCAGCAGGGATTGTAAGTGGGGAGAGTTACTCTCTCCACCTTCAATACCATGACTGATGTGAGACCCTTGAGTAAGGCACTGTACCCCCAACTGCTCCAACTGCATGTGTGCATGTTTGTTCACTACTCACTGCTGTGTGTGTGCATTTGGGTGGGTTAAATGCAGAGCACAGATTCCAAGTATGGAACACCATACCACGTAACTTCCTTTAGAATTTTGTAGGGCTTTCGGAAAAGAAAGCCTCAGTTGCCTCTGCTATTATTGTACATGGGCAGGCAGTCTATAGCGCTGCCTGTAAAATCTTTGCGAGAGGGTCATTAAGGATATTTCATTATCTCCATATTGCCAAGGTCAGGTTGTCCATATATCCAGTTTACAGCTGCTGTGGGAATATGCTGCAAGTGTAGTATAATAGACCAGAAAATGTCCACACCGGGAGTGATGGGAAATCAATATTGGGGCCCAGCTCATCAATATAAACCCCATTTTCACAAGCAGGAAGAAGGCACTCAAGAAAAAAAGCTAGGAAAAATAAATTAAATCAAAGAGAAGAAAATATAATAAAATAACAGACCAGTGTTCATAATGTGCTTTTTCGTTGTTGTGTTGTGTTCTGGGAGCGAGTCATCAGATGAGGGGAGTCCGGAAACCAGGTTTGGGTTGATTTTGCTGTAATCCACCTGCGCTGGATGGAGTCGGTCGTAAATGTTGTCTACATGTGTGTAAGTGTTTTACAGTAAATGCAAACATGGGTTGTGACAATGACTTTTGTTACATCCAGCTCTATGACATCTGATGTGCAATCGATTCATTCGGAAAACACACTGTACAAAGACACTGACAACTAAAAACCATATCATAACACAAAGGAAGTGATTCATTTCAACTCATCCCTCAATGCTTACTTTAACACTAACATGTTTACAATGGATGATATAGATAAAATCAAACATCATGTACAGTAAGTGCTTTAACAAAATGCAATCTGCTTTTTTCTGCTTTTAAAACTTCCCAAAATGTCATTCCACATAGATTTGTAGAGACAGTTTTGTTTTTTGAAGGCAAGCCAAAATGATCATCTGTAATAACTGACGTTAGGCCACAGATAAGCAGCATCTTATGCATCAGATCAAGATGCATTTACTGTAAATCTTTGCATGCATGCATTTGTAAAAATATGTTTGTATATATTTAATTTTTACATACATATACATTTTCTTAGACTGCATCCCTAACCTAAACACTTCTCAAAAATATACAATTTGTAACAGGCAGATAAATGTACAGTCACAGGTATTTATTGCAAAAACTGACGAAAAACAGTATGAAAGTGTTAGATTCCTGGATGGAATTCATACCTTAACATATATTTCATAATTACAAAATTATACCTCAATAATTATTTTAATGACAATAAGATTATCATGCCCTTTATTAGATTAGATTTTTTGATTAGATTCAACTTTATTGTCATTATGCAGAGCACAACTACAGAGCTAATGAAATGCAATTAGCATCTAACCAGAAGTGCAAGAATATAGTGTTTTTTTTATACATATAAGTGCAGAGTAAGTGAAGCTATGATTTAGAGAATGCACAGTGAAGTTGCTATATACAGTATTAAGCAGAGTATGTACAGAATATAAATAGGAGTGCAATGTAGGATTATATGTACATTATCAACAGCAGCAACGTAAGAACAGTGGTAATAAATACAGTTGGTTGTGTGTACAATAGTACTGTTAAACAATGTATTCTATGCAAAATATCAGTAGTGCAATAATATATTTATAGAAATAGTCTACTGTGCTTTGTAAAGTAACAACATTTGACAGTTTACAGTGTAATAGCTTGAACAATGTACAGTCTGTGCAAAATATGAGTAGTGCAAGTACATGTATGTGTTGACCAGGTTATATCTGTGTATTGGCGTCAAAGGTTTCTCAGTGAAATAAACGGGGTTCCTAGTTAGTCAACATACAGTAGTGTCGCCTAGGGGTACCTAGTGTTTTTGATGCCTTGGGAGTGAGAATGGATTGGCTGTTCGGCTGTTTTTTCTCCAGCTCCTCCTAAATTGTCAATTTTAGTCAATAGTATCTCACACAGGCCTCAATATGATTTAAAACTTGCATGTAACTAATATCACTTCCAGTTTTCCGTTCTGGTTTGCCGACTTTACACAAACACCGAACTGCTAAAACATCCTGTAAGCATGAACTGGAGAGTATTTTTTATCCAAATTTGAAGTGCAGTGTGGTTAAACTGTGCAAGAGAAGTTAAATGAGAAGAGCCTGAGGTTGTGTAAGCAGTCTGCACTAGCCTGCGGCACTGTTTGTTTATGCAGAACTCCGTTTCTCCAAGACAAAATTAAAATGCTACGAAGACACTCTCGATAACGATGCCAAAGAATTGGAGGATTTGATTGGGATGCCTGATCCCGACACGTGTCATGGATCGCTTCATGTTGATGAGGGTTAAAGGTCAACTGTATCCATTGACAGTCACAGGATGTGACTGCTTTGACCTCGAATGCACTGCGTGGCGTCAGGTCTGATAAGTCAGAGGGGCTTCGGTCACGTGCTTTCTTGTTCAGTGCACCATGACTTCTCTTTTACAGAGTATAATGCTCAGCCCACCATCTTTCCAAATACCCCCCCCCCCCCCATATACACACTGACACAAGCACATTTTTCGCTCTCATCTCGTGTGGAATGCTTATTAACATCCTTTGCGGCATGTTAATGGCTTATTGACCAAATATGGTGTAATGAGGAGCCGGGAGTGGGCTCGTGTTGATCTATGGCAGAGGGAAAGTGGCCTGTGCCGCAAAGATGATGACCTAATTTTAATATTGCGGCACAAGCTGAGAAAATGACCCCCACTCTGATGACAGCTATTGTGGGCGAAAGCTTCACAGTTACTGTACATGCCACCGCCTGAAGCTGACCCACCCTTAAACCCCATAACAGCAACCCCATAAACGGCTCGCTCGCACCATCTCCACGCCATTAAAAAAGTGTGCAAGACAGCAGGCGCAGACAGCAACTTGGCTTTGCCTTTTAAAAGTCACCTTCAAGCGCAAAACCTCGCCGCCGACTTAATGCATGCGTTCAAAGGAAAAAGGCAAAAACGGATACGGGGAAAGGGTCTCCGTCCCCCTAGATAACCTTGAAGATGTAAGGTGTTTTAACATTCCACACCAGCCCCTGGCTCAGGCATCTTTTAAGCGCATATTTGATCATGGCCCATACATACTGAAACATTAATACGTTTCCTTTCTAAACAGGCGCTGCACTAGGCTTTTTTTCAGCCTTCCGGAGAAAAGGGGCTATGCAGACTGTCAATGCATGTTACTGTAGGAGGGGGATGAGACCTGGAGAGGTATTAGCATTTCAGAGAAAGGCAGTGGCGTATGTGTGTGTGTGTTTTATAGAGGGACTATCTGTACTCATTTTTTTTTTAAATCATGCATTATTTGAGTTGAATAAAGGCGTTTGGTTTAACTATTCTGATTCAGGTTTGCTTGGTCACCTTGACCAAAATAGTGTTTTTATAACCTTCCGATTCAAATTTAGAAAGTCGTTGTGCATTACGTCTCGTCTCTGCAACAGGAAACTAACACTGGCAGTGTATTTTAAATGTATACTTTATACATATAATATGCATTCAAATAAAAGTAGGTAGGAAATGCTTCATGACACCCCAAATGTCTGTACGGACATGCATTCGGGTCAATGACAAATAAGAGTGTTTAAGATAAAGAAAAGAAAAAAAGTTTTAAAATCAAATTTAAAATGCATATGCTAAGTTATTTGAATCCATGTGGGTTATATATGGTTTTGAAAAACTAAACTTGAATGCCATTTTCAAGGAAAGTTTTAATTTAATGACACTCAAAATGTCACGTTGTGTAACATCAAGTGAAGAAAGTGAAAAGCGTAACCATATTTTCATATCTTGAATAAATGTGAGCACATACATCTTAATCCTTGTTTATCAAAACAAATGTCATGAATAATTAATACATCAATGTTTTTTTTTCAAGTCTCACCACATTACATTTAACAACCTGAAAATTTGTGTCAAATGATAAGAGTGAGATAAAAAAGATAAAGTTTTACGTTATTCATGTGGTTTATATTCATAAATGGTCTTGAAAAACTTTTGTCATTTCCATGAAAAATGTAACACTTAAAATGTCATGTGGTCTAACATCAAGTGAAGTAATTTTCTACTTTCTGAAGTAGTTTCTAATCACCTTATACTTATGAGTACATTATTAAGCATTAATATATATATATATATATATATATATATATATATATATTATTTTTTTTATTTATTTATTTTATTTTTTTTCAGGTAAAAGGTTTATTTATGCCTCCAAAAAAATAAAATAATAAAAATAAAAAAAATTATAATTTGAATTCAGAGCTAAAAACATGTTCATCATAGAAGAGGTCAAATTGAGTCATTCTATGTACGAACGAAAAAAAAAGCATCATTGACCCAATCACAACTTCCTGTCTCGAACTACAAGTCCAGTTGAGTGTATTTTGAGCGATGCTTTGCATGTGTGTGTGTGTGTGTGTGCATGTGCGTACAGGTGTGTTTATTGCAAGTGTGTGTTCTGCAGTCTCAGCAATATACAGGGGCCAGACTGTGGATTTATGTGGCCAGCCAGTGGAAATGACCTGTTTCTGTCATTGTGTGTGTGCCCCATCACGAGAGCCCCTAAACTATATTGGCACAGCTCTGACAGACATGTTTGTCACCCAGTCAATTTGGAAGATACCAAGGCAGCAGTATTATTCCTCTGACAAGCTTCTCTGCCTTGCTTTCTTTCTTTCTCTCCCGCTCGTTACGTCCCTCCATCAAACCTCCCTCTCTTCACTGTCAAAGGTTAGAATATGCAGTGATAGCAGGGCTAGCTGTCAAGTGCTTCATTTAGAGATTGTCATGATAATGTGAAATTGTCCAGAGAGGTCTCCGTGATTTAACTGCAGAGATGAGACATCCGTATGTTTCCCACCAAGTCGCTTTCATGATTTATAAAGCAAATTTTAAAGATTATTTACATCAAAAGCCCATGAAAGTGCAATATTTACCTCACAATATCAGTTCAGATTAGTCTTAAAACACAAAAGGTCCGTGTACAGTACAAGACAACACGTTCAGCTGTTATTGGAACAGTGACATCTACTGGCGCGTCTTCAAAACAAATATAACACGAGACAAAATATGGAACAAAGGTCATTTTCATAGAGCGGTTGGACGCTTTTTAACACACCCACACACAATTAATTCCACCCACAAGTACATCTATATCTGTGGGAATAAAAGCTGATGGAGTCGGTTTTAAAATAAACTCAATTTATAAAACAACAGGATATGTGCCATTGGATTTGTCCCCCCAGACTATAAAAAACAAACAAATATTTAGATAATACTTACAGAATAGCCTACTTATATTTAGAACATACCAGCCTCGTCTGTTTCTTTTTGTCAAACGATTCCAGTCTGACCCGTTTTAATTACGTTCATCCTAGAAACTTGCAATTAATTTGATTACGTTTCACATTTAAATATTCATCATAATTAACAACTCAATAAAGACACATTAAGACATGTTAAAAGTCAACTATTTAAATTAATTAATGATGACGTCTATTTTTAACCAAATGATGGGCTTTAATGAGTGAATATGGATGGATGGACACGATGTGGTTAATCGGAGAGTTTATGGTTGTAGCTTTTATATAGTGCTGTAAACACGTTTCACACGTTAGACTCGAACGCTTTGATGCGTGACAATTCTCCGTAATCCACTGAAAGACGTGTTTTGTGCGCTCATATTAATTGTGAATAAACCGCACAGCTATGTGCCACGTCAAATACGAGCAGATAGATGCATTTTTATCAGTTCCAGTAGTGAGTCTTCAGGGGTCACGTGATTGAACCGAACAGATAGGCTATCCTTCACAGTATCTTTGGCTTAGCCTAATCCTCCTCTCTGTGTGGGTTGATCCACGCAAGCAACCCTTCTAGCGCTGGCGATGAATATTTTATGAAGATGCAAACATCTCGCTCTTCCCGCTGTGTAATCACATGCAACGCAATGCTACGAGGGACCATGTTAAAGGGAAAGCGTGCAAACATATCCGCGACGGGGAAGAGATCCATTTGGTCTGCCTACTTCCATTCATTAATGAATCGATGTCGGTCCCCGGAGAGCCCCTTTAAAAAAGGAACCATAATGCCTCTTTCCCCATGGATGGGCCGGTGTTATTTTGATCTTGAGAGAAACAAATGCTTTTTGAAAGTGCTGTGTGCATAAAAGGCTTGGAGGGAGGGCCGGGGAGTGGATGCAGTAATCAGAGAGATATCACATTAGGAGGAAGCTGTTGACAGAGACACTATGGACATGCTTTATGATAAGAGGGGACAGGGTCAGATCAATGGCTCAAATAGAGAGCTCTCACAATTTAGTGTCTGTACGTTTTGATTTTATTATGTTTACTGCTTATATAAGTAATGGCAGTGCATTAAGGGTTTCCATTTAATGTATGGCTGTCGCTTAAACTGCTCAAAAAGCCAGACTGGATGTGAAAAGATAAACAGGAAATTGGGGGGGGGGGGGGGGGGGTGAAATTTCATTATTTTATAATAATAATTAAAATAATGGTAGATTTTCACTTTTTAAGTTTGCTATACATATATGTTTGCATGTTTTGCTTCTTGGACGATGCCAGTCTTAATTAAACCTTCACACTAATGAGTTACAGTATTTAATAATATAATCTTATGTTTATTTTGCTTATTTTTCATTACTGTCTTATTAACCCTTACGTGGGGTCTGAGAGACCCGGGGCTCTTTTAATATCTCAAAAACTGCTAAACATTAAAGTATTTAGACTTTTCGTAATCTTATGAAAAGTGATTATAAAGAAAATTTCAACCTGATAACATGTTTCAGATGTTGTTAATAAAAAACATCTTTACTTACGTTTTTGGGTTTCAGAGACCATGAATATAAAACATTAATAAAGGCAACGGATCTTCACATGCTAAGATTTTCAAATTGTCTAATTTTTTTTTGAATTTTTACTCATTTATTTTTCTGAAATTCGTTTTATGGGGTCAAACTGACAGATTGAAATTTGATTACAATCACACTTTGGAAAAGTCATACTACATCAGAGGATCATGAAGAAATTTGAAGCAAAGATATGTGGATAATACTATTATTATTATTATTATTATTATTATTATTATTCCACATAACTCATCAGGACCCCAGTCTCTCAACAGAACACGAGAGGGCTAAAGCGATATAAAGAATACAGTAGCCTTTCAATCTCACAGGAAAGATAATATTTTTTTAATGAAATAAAAACATACAGTACTTCAACATACAAACAGTAAATAACATAGAATATCCATACATTTTACTGTGTTAAAGCCTGAAAAATTCAAAAGCTGTTCTCTGTAAAAGAACAAATAAAAAATACTCAAATGTCACAGTGGGGAAAGGGCTCAAACAGTGTGTGTGTGTGTGTGTGTGTGTGTGTGTGTGTAGTTTTGTTTGGAATTGAACTGCATGCATGTTTTCATGTGCGGGTGTCCTCCTGGCCCCTAAGTGTTGTGAGTGTGTGTGATGGGCTGAGATTTGATTAGGATGCCCATGGGTATGAACAGTGGCTGGAGAAAAGCATCTATGTGCTCACCATGCCTCAGTGCTCCAGTACACACCAAGTGTGACCAGCCCTTCATTTTAAACATCCCCTAGCTGCCCCCTCCCACCAGCGTGAAGAGACCACAATATACTACTCACCTCATCACTTGGCTTTTCTTCCAACCACATGGGAATTTAGGATATTGTTTGTGAATTATTGCTACATTCTTTAGAGGGTACTGTAGTAATTATTCATGATTGGAAATTGTTAACCTTAAATGTTACTTATATCTGTTTTATGTAGACCAGCTGTCATAATGTCTGAATAATTATATTATATTTATAAATTATATTATATTATAAATTATTGACAATTTATTTGTTTTATCATATTGGGTAAAATTAATAAATCAATTAAAAAACTTTAAATTACTAAATATCTATATTTTCCATGCAAAGTGACAATTCTTTATAATGCTCACTGGAATCATATAAAGATAGCATTGGAGTCTATACACACATTCATCCCGTCCACTCAAATCACACTGGCAGGTCTTAGCGTTGAAAAATCACAGTTATTTTGGGACATTTCATCCTTTACACATGCCTGGCCTCGGGGCCTTCCAACATAAGTGTTTTTGGTGGCCGTAAACGAGCAAGGTTATTTTCACTTCCTAATGGTCACCCACGACAACCGGCTTGTAATGAGCACTTGCCACCGAGGATTGTTATTTTCTTAAGGACCAAATTAAAAAAGAAATCCCAAGCAGCCGCATCATTACAGGAAGCCTAGAGGAACTATTTCCAGGTCATTAGTTGGCTTGCCCGGCCTTCCTGCTTCCACCGGCTGGGGAGAAGGAATGTGATGAATTGTGCATCTGTTCAATTTGCGAAGCCACTGTTGTTAATGAGGACTTTCTTCTTCTTTTCACTTTTTCCCTTGCTCAACCAGCCACCGCGCTCCGCCATTGTCTTGAGGTGATATCCTCAAAACACACTCCGGATGTGATTAATCCTAATTGTCTCATTCTCAAAAATAGGAATTCCTCTAATATTCTAAACATGTATAAATGTGTCAATGTGCCAATTATCACCTGCTTAAAGGGACACTTCACCCATTTGCATTTAGCTTTGTATTGTTAGAAACCCAGTCATATATTATAATGATCATGGATTTTCCCTTTATTTTCCCCTGAGATGGGAGAAATAAGGATTTAAGTGTTTTACTTCCTGCTTATTATGACGTAAAAATCGTCATTTTGCGTCATAATAAGCAGGAAGTCAAAATTCATTGAAAAGTGTAGAGACTACAGAGACTAGCTTATTATTATTCCAGGGGGTGGGACCCACTCACCCTACAGGCCTATTACAGATCAGTGGGTGGGACTAAACTTACAGAAACGAAAATGAAAATCCGCCATCTTGTTTGGAAGCTATGTAGCTAAGCTAACAAGCGCTTATGGAGTCAGATTTACGAGAATGGCTGGAGGAACAACTCATGATACGGAAGAAGAGGATTTTCTGTTGCTCGAAATAGATGTTTGTGGCTATCTATACGAGCCACAATATAGCACAGAGCAGCTGAGGCTGATGGAGGAACAGGAGGCGGAGGCTGCAGCCGAGGCCGGAGACCTGCCTGTCGCGTCCGAGGAGCCCGGGCGTGCTCGAGCTGGTGCGGACTGGTGGTGGCTGTGCTCTCGTTGTGCGCCTACGGACACAGAGCTCGAGTCCGTCTGCTGCAAGAATTTGAAAGATGCCAATTTCTCCTCGAAGAAATGTCTGAGGCAGACAAGGACACGGATGTTTGCGTTGTGAACCATCCTAGTTTCGCCCCGCATATGGACAGAGGCGTCCTGGAGACATACTTCAGAATTCCGAAGGTAAACTGGAAACGCCAGCCGAAGCCTGCACAAATGGACGTCTAACTGTAAAATAAGTGTTTCAATTTTATTTATTATTCATTTCGTGAAATGTACACAATTTCTTCAAGCATTATTATAACGAAATGATTCCCGGTTAATAAGTTACGTAACGTCAACTGTAAACTGTTTGTCTAGTACCTTTTTTAATGCACAAAAAGCTTACTGTGGCATTGTTTACTACTGTGGCACGTAAATACCATACATCGCTAACTGTGTCCTCAATGTCTTGTAGACAATATTGCCTAACAGCCTAACAGCGGTGTTCTGGATTAGTGGGAGTGGCTTGTGGAGCTGTGCAAATGTGTTGCATTGTGGGAGTTGTGGTTTTACATACAAATGAGCCCTAAAGTTACTTTCTGTAATAACTCGGTCAAAAAGGCACCAAATTCGAAAGTTTTAATAGATTTCGACTACATATGTGACCCACTTTCAATGAAGATCAATGTTCCCACGGGTGAAATGCTCCTTTAACATAATTCTAATAACTCAGACACATATAAACGGGGAAATCGCTCCACCACCTCTCAAAAGCTGTGGAACACAGCCTTGCCGTTGAAGAAGTTACATGACAAGTTGATTGAATTAACTTCTAATGGGCCCATTTTGTTTTCCCCAAGTGCTGGGAACGCTGCAGATTGTATCTGTGAGGCTGGAGGCTACAATCAGATAATCAGGTGTGCTGAATTCCACATGACTTCCTGGAGTTCCCAGCGGTCATGTGGATATCTGATGAGAGCTGACATGTGAAGTATGACATCATGCCAGTGGGTGGCCTATTGGAGGGCTACACCAGTGAGGTCACTGGTCTCCTAATGATTTCCTCAGGGTTCGACTGAAACCTCCTCTCGCACTCCTCTCAGGCATCAAGAAATTCTCTCTTTTTTTATTATTTACTCCAACACCTTTTTTTCCTTCCCTGTTCCCAGTTGAGAGAGAGAACTTCCCCCAAAGTCCCTCTCCTCGCCATCTCTGGCTGGTTTCAGCTTTAACGCTCTGCTAAGTCTGCTTGCTTGTTGGCCTTAATCAAGAATTGGGGGCAGAAGGACAGGGCCAGTGAGCTCCTAAATGCCCAGCAGGGTCTTTATTCTCAGACAGCGTGCGTCTCACCTCACCCTGCCCGCGGGAGCTGAGGCAAAGGAAAATAAACCCACTCACACATCAACACTCACTGTGTGGCCGGCACCTCAAAGCAGGCGAGGATGCATAAAGCCTGGTTTAAGTCTATATATGGCAATACGCATCTGTCCGTCTGCCAATCCGTAGTATCCAGCACATTTCTGAATAAATGTTTGTGGGCTACTGCCAAAATGGCTGTCAAACATCTCTATTCCCAGGCCCTAAGCACCAATTCATACATATTTTTATACATTTGCAACATACCAGGGTATCAACATGTCCTAATATTACCTGTAATTCTCTTCACACAAGGCTATTCGCATTAGCATGCCTAGCATGCGCCTTGCGCCCTTCTGAACACATATATCCAGAGAGCAAGTTTACAAAGCAACGAGCTTATAGAACTGCCACAGGCGGTCTGAGTTCCTCTCAGCCACACATCTCCAGGCCCGCAGCTAGTGTCTGGTCGGGCCGGAGCGAATAGCCATGTTAATGCTTTCTCCCCTGCATGTTCTTCTTTAATATTTAACACAGGTTATTAGACAGAGCGAGCTTGCGACCCCCTGAGCGCCTCTGCGTCGCGCATGAATAACTAATGCACGACTGATTATGTTAATCAGCGATCGCGGGGGCCGAGTGCTGATGACCAGGAGTGTTGCCGTAGTGCAGGATGAGAGTCTAATAATCCCAGCATCTCCAAACAGAGCCCCTAACCCATTATTACACAAACAGAGACACTCAAACACACACACACACACACACACAAGCAAAAGCACTAGGCCTGACCCAAACTACCCACCCACATCCATACAGACAGCTCCCAGCTAACACAAGCTTATTTAGTCCTTATGCTACAGGCTTAAAGTACTTTATTTTTTTTTCATACTGTTTCTGAGGGTAGAAACATGCTGCTTATATTCACCTCAGATTTTTTATTAAATAGACATGTGCATATGTGCTCAGAGAGAGGAAGCAGATAGTAGCACTTAAGATATTCTGATATTGATAGAATGTTCCATTTGGAGTCCCTGAAAAATGCCAAGGGTTCTTAGTTGTGGTGCAGTCAATATATATTCAGTCCAAATTATATTTGTTGTTATTATGATTTTGAGTGTACTTTTTATGCCTCAGACCCAAAATGTCATATAAAAATATAAATATCCATCACAAAAAATTTGACTTTTTAAACGTTTTAATTATAATAATAAAACAAAGAGTATAACAAACAAAAATGATGATAGATAGATAGATAGATAGATAGATAGATAGATAGATAGATAGATAGATAGATAGATAGATAGATAGATAGATAGATAGATAGATTAATAATTATTTTTTTCTAGCAACTAAAACAGATAAGGTAAAATAGTTAAAATGCCCAGTAAATATGCTATCAGTCTGTAATGCACGTTGTGACCATTTCTTCTGTCTTGCACTCTCATTCCCCGTTTCAGACAGTCCAGTGGCCTGAAGACATGCCTTGATGGAACCGCATTAGTCTTATGTCACCTTCCAGGTAATTTCCTTTCCCTGATGTTCTCCACACCACTTTGCATGCATCACACTAGATCTTCTTCTGCTGCATTAACATCATGTGTGAGGGGCCCTGTCAAACCAAGAAACTCCATCACAGTCGAAGGTGCGCTCATCTCGAGTTGAGTTTTCTACAATAACCCCATCCACCGGCAGCAACGGACAAGCTCTGATTTTAAAAGCTTATTGCTGCATGGCAGAGCAAGTAAATGTCTTTTCTTTTTTTCCGCCTGTGTGTTTTTGACCCCCCCAGAGATAAAAGCATGCTCTTGGAAAGCCATCTCAGAGCTGCGAC
Organism: Carassius carassius; assembly: GCF_963082965.1. Taxonomy (NCBI): domain Eukaryota; kingdom Metazoa; phylum Chordata; class Actinopteri; order Cypriniformes; family Cyprinidae; genus Carassius; species Carassius carassius. The sequence goes on from NC_081775.1 coordinate 14,496,848, forward strand.
TACTCTGAGTGCGGCCGCGCTCCATTCCCATCCTGAGTTGCTTGGCCTCTACACCATAAAGAATTCCAACGAGACAATTTTGCGGAGCGATCTGTGAGCTGACAGCAGGTGTTATTAAAGCACAGGGTGCTGACCGCTCTCAAAGTTATTAGAGTGTGTGTGTGTGTGTGTGTGTGTGTGTGTGTGTGTGTCAGGCTGAGATTGTGCATGTGATAGCTCCGCCAGCCACAATGTCATTCACACGTACACACTCACAGGTATATTACAGAGGATGTGGTCAGTGGGGACATAGGGCATGAGGGACACGCACATATATACAGACTCACGTGTGCTTCTGAAGGGTCACAATGGTGACAGGTGGAGGTATCACCATCTTCATCACTCCCATTAGCACAGCACCAGCCTCAGACGTGGCTCTTCATCTCTTCTAGGCCTTCTCTTTGAATTGGTCAGCAGCTTGGAAATGAACAGTACAGTCCAGAATTTCACAATGTTCATGTTGCCATGACAACATTTGAACTTGTGATACACCTGTTCTGTACTGAAACAAAGATATTAAAACTAGTTGAAGAAATTATGCAATTTAAAATGGAATTCCATTGTTTGTTTACTCTAGAACTTGCTGTTAAGGCATGGTTCACCCAAATATGACATCTTTTACTCACTCTCATGTGATGTATGTTGTGTCTTTGCAGTGATGCAGAATAAAGCAGTAATTTGAGCCTAATTTGTACTAATAAACAGCCAATATGCTAGTAATATGCATGCTAATAAGCAACTAGTTAATAGTGAAAATTGAACCTTAAAATAAAGTGTAACCAATCAAATTATATTAAAATAACAGATTGATTTAAGTAGATATGAGCTGTACTTGTATGTCTATTATCTACAGCACATAGAAAACAGCTGCCTGGGGCATTACCAAGAGGGTCGCAAAGTGTACTGAAAATCTCAGTTAACCAGAGATGGCAGGATATGTTTGCAAGATGTTGTGCTTCCCTCCCCAACTGACCAACAGACAGGCTTCTTTTAGTTGGAAAAGAGGAATCAAGCAAATGAGTGATGACTCTCTTCTGAAATTGTGTGTATTTGTGCATGTGTGTGTGCGTATGCGTGTTTGTTCTCAAATGAGGGGAATAGTGAGGCTTCAGGCGCATCAATCTGGCCGTTACACTCTCTCTCTCTCTCTCTCTCTCTCTCTCTCTCTCTCTCTCTCTCAATCTGTTTCAGGTATGGCCTGACGTGACAGCGTGTGGGACCTTGGCTGTCCATTCATCATGAGCAGAAGAAATAACAGGACACCTCTGGTCTGTCATACTAGATTAGTCTGTGGCCTGTAACCACTGCCCTTAATAGAGTCCCCATTTGCTCAGCTCAAATGTCCACTGGACCACCTCTGCAACCTCTGGGGAAAGACAGAGTCGGTCCGAGATTGTGTACATCCAAAATAAGCATTCAGAAACATCATTAATGTATGTTGTTTAATCCACACTTACAGGTTTCTGTTCTGTTTGAAAGCTTCAGTCGGGTAATGCTCTGAGGTGAATTGTGGGCTGTCAGTGTTCCCATGTACCGCCTGATGGCCCATCAGCGGCTGTGAGACCTCTCCACTCAGCCCTGTCAGGCACTAGTATATCCCTCACTCCTCTTCTCTGTCCCAAGGGCTGGATCCAGCCCTCAAAATCAATGCTGGGCAATCTATAATATTCCTTAATTGGTGATTAACAGTACTTTGTGGATCACAGGTCCTGGCTGGAAAATTAGCCTCTGCCTTTAATAAACGTTTGACCAAATGCCACTGTGGAGGTGTAATAGCTGCTGGAGAGGTTAGCCGTTAGCTTAGCGCTCTGTCGCTTTCTCACTCTCTCTAAGTATCTGTCTGTCTCTGTATCTCTTTCTCTCGCATTGACCTTTAGATGGTTTTAGGCTTTTTTTTTTTTTTTTGTAAGTCATGTTTATTTAACATGGTTTAATCACAAATCCTCAAGTTATTTTGGTGGCAAGTTATTTAACATTTTACTGAAGGAGCCTGCAGAGCAGTAACTAGAAATTGGCATTGGTGGTGGTGGTGGGGGGGAGGGCATTGATGGGAACATGAGCAGCATAACTCCACTTTACCACAAGGCCCAAGCTCTAACATCAAATTACGTGTTTGTGGTGTACGCAAACAAGGTTCTTGAGCAAAATTTTGGCCAGATTCACAGCTGCACACACATGTATGTTTATGAATCTGAATTATTTACACTTTCTAATTAGCATAATGCATACCCCATGCGTATACAATATAATATGTAAGGGTGTTTGCAAAATTAATAATAATAATTATTAGAAATTGATCTAAACTGAATGACATTACAACAAGTCCTTACAGCCTTCAAAAATTTTGAGCTAGAAAAAAAGTATGTTTAATAGATTAATATATATTATATGAGGTCATGTCTCAAATAAAAGATTTTTGAGCATGTGACTTAAAATGCTATCCTAAATTCATAAAAAAAGTAATGCATTGAATAAGACCCATTGTTAGTGTGATTTAATTACGTGATTAAACAGTTTGTTGTAACAAAAGAAGCTAGTGAGGCAGTATGTGAGATATTATGCAGTATACAGTATATCCAGTCTCTTTCTTTAATACTGGATCAATAAAATGTAGTTTTGGGTCTCAGACTTTAGTAAGCTAGTCACAACAACAGTCATTTAGGCTTTCTCTTTCTTCTACCCGAAGCTTTCTCACACAATGCCAGCTGCGTATCTCTGCACATCCTCTGTTTTCACTGTTAATGAAATTCAGTCGGACAACAAAACCAGAAACAATAGAGCAGAGACCATCAACAAAAGCCAGCTTTTGCATCTGCTTATCACCAACACCACTGCCATTGTCTCCAGACAGCGCACGCTGGCAACACTGCTGCTTCCTCTTTTCCAAAACCGCTCAACAATAGTCGCCGAACAAAACAACATGAGGCTGAAAATACTTGCGATTTGAGCTGCTTGTTTACCTGTGGGTCCTGAGGGAAGAAGGAGGAGGAGGAGGCCCACAGTCCTGGTGCCTGTGGCAGGCAGCGAGTGGGAGCATGGCGTTGGGAGCCTGACCCTGGCGCGGCGCTCATTGTGTAGTGCGCCAGTGTAATGAGGCCCTGTGTGGATATTGATATGACAGAACAAAAGGCCAAGGTGCAGTAAGGACAGCAATCCACACGTTTCACACCATTTGTTTTTCACACCGTATCCATCACATTAATGGGTCACCTTTCTGTGACAGCTCATGATTACCTGCTTACCCATGGAGAGAAAGAGGGAGAGAGAGAAAAAGACAAAGACGGAGAGAGAGAGAAAAATGGGGTGTTGAGGGAGAAAAGAGATGGGAGACACTGAGACACTTGGGGAAGGATGAAAGAGGGAATAGATTCGGAGAGGGCTTTTTTATAAGGGGGTAAAGGGTGAGCATAGGTTGGAGTGGGCTGAAGAGAGGCAGGTGGAGGGGAGGGGTCCTGTACCATTTTTTAATTCTTTCATGAAGATTGGCTCAGGCCCTGTCACCTTTTCCTGCGGGGTGAAGTTATGACAGGTCAGTGTGCCACCCAGCCTACTGATGGATGGAGAACATCACAGTTTATTTGGGGCAGAAGTGGAAAACGCTAGAGCCATTTCCCCAAAGCTCCCTGTGCAGCCTTTAAAAAAAGATCATCATGGCGCCCGACATGGGGCTGAGGGTCAGCGTGAGGGGGTCATAATCACTCATACGACAGAGCAGGGGTGAGACTAATTCCTACACCTCCGTTCCTTAATCCTGCCACACAAAGGGGCCATTCTGTCCAGAGCTGTTAACAAACATATTGAAGCCCATTCAGCCACATAAAGTTTAAAATAAGATATAAAGTCACATTGTGAGTTATAGTGTCACGATTTAAAAAAGTTATTAGAGTTCCAATCACCCCCCCAAAAAAAGTCACAATAGCAAGAAATAGCCACAACAGCGAGAAATAAATTAACAATTTAGAAATTTAGAAGAAAAAGTCAAATTATGCGATATAAAGTATCATTGAGAGAAATGGTCAGAATTATGAGATAAATCCATATTTGTTAGATATGAAATTGCAATTTTGAGAAAAAAAATTACAAGAAATAGTAGAAATATATTAAGTTGCAATTATAAATAGTGAGATTTGACACAAGTATGAGGAAATAAAATGTAATTACAGCATATAAAGTAGAAACTGTGAGATGCGAAAGCACAATGAGAAATAAAGTCGCAATTACTTTCATTTATTTAGGGAGGTTTCCATTAGAACATAAATTGTTCTACAGGCCATCACAAAAATATGTATTTAACCTTGCATTATGGTTTCTGGTTAAGATAAAAAAGTGACTTGCACAAGCTATTTGCAAGAGTTTAAGTAAGAAACTAAAAGATTAGTTGAAGACTCTTGAAGGTAATTGTACCCTTTTCCTCCAAGCCTTTTTCTGCCTATTAGAACAGATCTATGTATTCATCTATGTATTCATATAAGATGTATTCATCTCAATTGTAGGATGCGATGCTGGAATGGCTCACTCTCGCTAGTTTGTCCAGTGTTTCCTCATCGGCGGGCAACAATAATTGGCCATGCATGGCTCATTGAGCGATGCACATGGTCTCACACGCTGCATTCCCGTTTGCTTTGATGCCTTTTATAGTTGCTTGCTGAGCTGAGGCAATACGGCCTGCTGCTGATGCCTATATGCGAGAAATACTCTTGCGCTAATCACAAAACAAGCATCAATTTCCCAGACACACATTCTGATGAGAACTGCAAGGAGAGGTTATCATTCCAAGGCCCAATAATATCATCTCCTTCAAAACAAACAGCAGTTATGGAGTGTGCCAGGAGATATCTTGTAGTCTGATGTATGTTGTGTTAAGGTTGCTTTACGATTGTTTACCACTTATTTCTGCTCAAATCCGCTTATGCTATCATTACCGCTCCTTTGTTCCCTGTCTTTCCCCCGCACCGCTACCTTTTTAGGTGAGTCGCAATGTCTTATTGATCTTTTGCTGCTCCTAGAGACACATTTGTTCTCCATCTCCATATCTCGCATCACTTAGAATAAGCACTTTGGTCTGGAAAAGTGATAGCACAGCGCAATGTAGGAAGTAGACAGGATGAAATGGTGCTATATGGTAAAATAAAGAGTGTAGCTCATGGTAAGTCCAATCTCAGCACTTCAGTCTGGTGCCAGGAGAGCATAAAAGAGTCATCAGCATGGGAAAAGCCACACCACATTGTCCCCAAATTAAAAGTCAAAATGTCATTTTTCTTCCTAATTGCCTGGGTAGATTATTGGATGCTGCAGAAAACACCACTGCATGTGCACTTTATTTGCTCATCTGTTGCTGTATCCTTAGTCCACTAGGACTTCATCCTGAGCATGAATGCATCAATGACTGACTGTTAAAAACACAGAGGAGAAAGGCCTCAACCAATAATGTCACTGATAAATCAGTAAAGCAAGGCCAAGGATCTCGACGGACATGGTGATTATTCATAATATTGTGACTTCCGGGCCTGGAACAGAAAATATTTTTCTGTAAAAGTCATTTTTACACGTTTTTCTAGGTGTGTTCTAAAATATTTCAAAAGAAAGATATCTCTATAAAATAACATGTATTTTACATACGATTAAATTTATTAACAATTATTAAAGCATTAGATATGAACTAATTTTTTTTTACAGCAATTATTAATCAAGGTTAAGGTTAATTTATAAATATGCAATTGTTCATCATATATCAATGCTAATTTATACTTTAATATTCAGTACACTTTATTTCATACAGAATTTAATTACAATTTATCAGTCTAGGTTAATGTTAATTTCTACATACAGTATACTACTAATTGTATATATTTTTTTTTGTTCAAATGTGCATTAAGTATTGTTCATAGTTTTTTAATTATTTAAATAACTTTTATTGAAAAATCTTATCCAATAATTACTAACAACTGGAAAAGAAAAGAAAATCCCAGAAAAAGTCATGGAAATTCATTCGTCAAGAGGTGTAAGAACGCTAAAGGCCTGAGAGACACGTAAAGTCAGAAATGAACACTTAAATATGAGTTATATCTACAAATGTATATTGCGCCGAGCAGGTGTAAATCAGCAAAGAGGGAGAAAATTGTCTGACAAGTTTTGCCATTAAAAGATAATTGTAATCAAGGTGCAAGATGAGCAGTGAAGAGGAGCTGGCAGAGAGATGGACAGCCACAGAAAGATGGATTGTTTTAATTTGCGCCAATTAAATTGAAGTTCATCGGATCATCTTCCTCAATCTTCATGAATACTTTATTTTCAGACTGCTTTGAAGCTATTAAAAAGAGTGATTGAAACCCAAGACTAAGTATACCATATTTTATGTTGGACCATCATTAAGGACTTTTTGCATGCATGCACTTCACCCTTTTGTGTACTGTATAATGAGTTTTGTTGATGCAGAACGGCTGAAATGGGAGATGGAAAGGAAGATAAAACTTATACAATATAAGATCTGCATTGAGTCAGGCCTGAATCCCCCAGCTGGACTGTTTGTTTCTTCTGTGCTGGACAACGCATTGAAGCCTCCTCAGAATGTTTGATTTAGTAAATTGCTGCGAGCGCTACTTAGATGTACATTATAATGTTTTCCATGTTGGTGCCAAATGTGTAATTTACACTTTTAACATTCTCATGGATGCCGACCAAACAATTTAATGCAGCTCTGTTTCTGTAATTTGCATTCTGAAATCATTTGCTACACATGTGCAAGCAAGTCATGCATACCACACAAAGGCACACACTTTCAACACAAGCTTCAAATATGTCAGCACAAAATTACCCATGCGTCACTAAAATATAGGCTTTGGGCTCTGAGAAGACAACTTTATCACTTGCTCGATTATAGTTCCTAGACAGGTTATTAATGATTCAAACGAAATGCTGGTTTGTTATGTAATGTGTTGTTTATGGCCTTAATATAAAAAAAAATCTCAATCTCTTTTGGATGAAATGGTCCTAAACTTGCCTTAAATTAAATATTCAAGGGAATAAACAAAATTGATTTTACTTTGATCGTGCAAAACCCAATACTTCAGGCATGGCACGCATCAGATAACCACCAAATATATATATTTTTTGTTTATTTCTACTCCTAAATGTCAAACATTAACTACAGATGAAGAAAACATTTGGTTATTTGCATGGATAATTTAATGTAGCAAAAAAGCAAGCGGTTAAAGTGTATTTTTTTTCTGTGTGTACTGCTTTAACTGAAATGTAATGCAGTGGCCGTTCTGCGGATCTTCAAAGGTCAATAGCCACGTTGATGCTTATCGAGTGTGATCTAAAAACAAAACTTCAATATATTCAGCCTAATGTGCATTTACTGGGGGGATGTGGGGACTGGAAACACTCACGCACTCCGTAGACCGGAAACCAAGAGTATTTAAGATGAGGCTATCGGATATTGGCACATGTAAATTGGTGTAGTAAATCACAATTTCATACGTAGGATATGCATGAACTGCCAAATCAGCTAGCGGCCATGTTCATTCCTGGGCCAAACGAACAACAAGGCCCTGGAGATTAGCGCTTTGCTGCTATTTGGCAACCTTGACTGCGTAACCTTGCTGAGGCCAGATTAACATTTGGGCCCTGGAAGTAAAGAGTCAAGACGCCTTAAAGCATGTTAGATTTCAGCCTGCCATCAGGCCAAAACGAATTCTAATGAAGGCCCTCGCTGAGCAGCCTGATCACTGGAGGAGAAAAATATTTTGCAAAGCATGTTGGGTGTCATTAAAGATACAGAACACTTCAGGATGCAAATGAGTTCATATGACATGTTGCAATAGTCAGTACTAATCAGCATTATTATCATTAATGAAAACTACGTAAGAAAAGAATTCACTAAAATACATTTCCATGATCCAATTTATATATACTTAATACATGATATGAAACATAAAACCCTGACAACCCACCTGCAATAAGCAAGAAAATGTTACCAAACTCTTTAAAATAAAGGTTCCAAAAGGGCTGTTTTTGTTCCATTAATGTCTTAAGGGGGTTTAGCACTGAGTAGTTATATGATCTAGTATAGTTATAGGAAGTGAAAATGTTCCTCCAGTGTTTTCTATGGCCCAAAGAACCTTTCCTTAGTGTGAAGAACATCGTAAAAATCTAAAGAAGGTATTTTTTTTCTTCTTTCACTACGAAGAACCTCTTTTGGAATGGAAAGATTCCTTGAATGTTAAAGGTTCTTCATGGAACATTAAAAGAAAACTAATTACCTTTATTTTTAAGCGTGTAGATAGAAATTACACCAGACTGTCAGAAATTCAACAGCGTTTTTAAATGAAGTTTTGGTCAAAAAATAAAATAAAAGTAAAACTACAAAAAATAAAATAAAACAAAATAAAATAATGAAAACTAACAAAAAATGTATTTGATATGAAAATACTGCATTTAATCAAATAAAATTATATATATATATATATATATATATATATATATATATATATATATATATATATATAAAAACCTGATGGTGTGCAGGTGGCCACACCAATCATTGTAGAGTTGCTTTTGGCGATACCGTGCTGGTTTTTACAATATTGGAGATGAATAAGGATTCCTTTAAACTTTAATAAAACATAATCATATGATTCCTCCAGCTTATTAACCAAAGGTTTTGCTTTAAACTGGAGTTTTATTGGCATATGTAATTGTGGTGTTCTAGACCAGGTGTGATTTTGCCTCCCCAAAGAAGTCCTGGGCTTGTTATTGCACCTCTTTATCCAGATTGGAGTGGGGTTGTTAATTAGCTAGACCTTGAATTAGATTATTTGCATGTCTGAACAAGGGGTAAGGTATTAATGCTCCCTCAAGACATGCTGTAATAACCTCTTCAGTGGCTCCCTGGTCCCAGTGGAGCTGAGCGAACAGGAGCCAGACAGCCAGCCAGTGAGAGAGAGGGGGAGAGAGCCATTTCATCCAATTAGCTGTGGATTAGGCTGCCCCTCTCCCTTTGAATCCTATTTGCTGTGATAAGGTGTTCTCCTGAAAGGGCCAGGCTGAGCTCGAGCTATCCAGGGAAATGATTAATTCACAAACCCCCAAAAATTAAAATGCAGTGGCTCTCACTCCACATCCACTGACATGTAAGGAATAAGGTGGAAGATTTTGCGCCAAAATCAATGCAGGCACCGAACGGGGCAGCTATGGAAGGCAAGAAGCTGGCCAGGAGGAATATATTCGACAGAATCTTGAAGCTTCACAACACATTATATTCAACGTTTCCAATGGCAGGCGGATATGGGGTGTGGTATAATGGATGATGATCTTGAATTATTCAAGTCCTCTCTGAGCTGTGCGGGAAGTGTTCTAAGCAAATTGTGTTGCTTCAGCATCAGTAGTGTTGCCAGTGATATTGAAGTTTTCTCGTTAAAGTCGTGATGTTTATTCATTGTTTTCCTCCTGGGATGGGGGCAAAATCTGATTTACACTCACAATTTATTCAGCAATATGAAACATAATACACCCTTCACTTCTAATCCTGCTTTGAAAGCAATTTGCACAAACAACTTTTATGCCTTTGTATTGCATTACTGTTAATTTTGCATATTTATTTATTGACTATAACAGTTCCATACACTTATTCCATACATTCATTGTCTTATTCACTCATTTATAACCATACATTTTTACAAGCAGTCGATAACAGATAAAAGTGTACACAAATGCACTTTTCAGGAATGCACTCATTTGTATTCATGATGATTTAGGAAGCATTTTCAAGAAAAGTTTAATTGAATGATTCTAAAAATGTAAATAGGAAAAAGTTAATAATTTGTACACATTTTTTTTTTTTTTTTTTTTTTTTGAGCTAAAATGTTTTGGCAGTTAATAATTCAGAGATATCATTACATTTTCTAGGAAGTCAGGATGTAAATTTGAAAATCTAAATGACAAAGCTCAAACTATCTATCCATAAGCTATTTATAATAAGTCAATATTTTAGGAGACTTCACTTGATGGTCTGCTGGGGCTCCTTTCTATGATGTAATTTCCTGTTTTATGAAGTTCAACTAGAAAAAAGAAATTAACACCAAGGCTGTGGGTTCAATTCCTAGAAAAACTTTCAAATACACAAATGTAATAGTCTTACACATTTTATAAACATTTCCTGACTAGCTACATCTCTCTCTGCCATTGTAAGAATACAATTTTGCCAGATCCCTCTCATATCACCTCTGTTACTACACGTCACCTTTTAGCTGAGAAGTGTCCTCCACAGACCCAACAGAAGAATGTGTGGAGAATCTAAAGTAAGCGGTTTTTATATTTCCGAACCCCTTTGATGCCCCACAAACGATGTTTAAACACCCTGCACCTAGGGTTTAATTAAGTCCCTCTAATCGTGTTCCAATCGCGAGCCTGGACGGATGGGCTTGAATTCCTGATGTGCATTTCTGTCAGTCTTAATTGGATAATTGATTGCCAATTTGAACCTGGCCAAACACTGCATACACAATAAAGAGCTTTGGCCACGTTCCTTGAGGATTCATTTTCCGACCGAATAAAGATGCTGCTTCGATAGGCAGCAGTCCAGTCATCCACAGTATAAGGCCAGTCTTACAGAAAAGAGTTATTTCTCTTGGCTAGTTATGCTGAATGGCCGGCTGGTTTTGATGGTAGACCAGTGCATGTGAACACATTGTTATGTATTCCATGCAACCAAAAAAAATCAGATTAATAAATAATCTCAGTGCATTCAAAATATTCAATAATAGCAGGCAGAAGCTCAGCTGTTGCATTAACTGAGGCCTTAAAGGTGCCATAGAATGCATTGATACAATGTTTTAAATTGTTCTACTTTAACAGTGTTTCCACGGGTTGCTTTTGATGTCCGCTGGAGGGTTTTATTGAGAAGACCTGGCAACCCTGCTCCCAACTCAGAAAAGTGCAGAGGTTCAAGAGCTCATGCTCGCGTACATACTGGTGTTACAGTGACCGTGTTACTGACCTCATACATTGCTTCCAAATGCAATTTTTAACTACCACATTCCTATTCACGATCATTCTGTTAACACGTGAAGGCAGCATTAGTTAAAACAAGTAGAGACAATGGTAGCTTCAGCAACATTAGCTTTACAGAGAGAAAACAAGATATGATGTGCACTGAACTTACTGTTGTTTGTGAGGCAAAAAAAAGTCAGGTGTAAAATTTAAGCACAAAGTATAGGACTTTTCCGTTTTTTTTTTTTTTTTTTCGGGACATTTCCTTTGAAAATGAAATGTAACCACCATATCCTCAGCGGTCAATGGAGACTCCTATGTTCATTGGTGCATCCCAACAAATGAAACTTTTAATGGTTCTTTGGCACTAGTGGCACTGGCACTAACATTGTACCTCCAGCAGCTACAGCATGAAAACAGTAATGGTGGAACGCAGCTTCTCACTCAGGGCTGTATGCTAATAGGTCACTGAGCGTCACAAATGAGTGTGACTTTCACCGACTATAAAGTCATAGTCTGGAACTGCTTGTTTAGAGAGACTGTTTCAGATTTTTTGGAATCATAATACAATGAGTGAGTGGATTTTGGTGTTCAAACACCTTATAAAAGTGATTTTTGCATTCTATGTAATAGTTTAAAGTAATGGTAAACCTAAAAATAAAAATGTTATCATTTACAAACACTCATGTCATTTCATACCTAAAAGCCTAAGGGTATGTATAGTGTTTACATATCAACAATGAACTAAAAATTAATTTTTATTATATTTTATCACAATTTTGCTTTTTCAGCCCAACAAAAAACAAATGAACGCCCCCCCCCCCCCCCTGCTGATGTTTAAACTGCTTTTGACCATATAATGAAAGTAAATAGTGTCCAAAATAAGACGGCACCCCATTGGCTTTCATTGCAGGAAAATACAATTTAATAGAATTTAAACCAATCAATCAATTTTGGGGGGTAAACTGTACATTTAATTTTTTACAAATCCACTACACATCACTTCTGAGCACACTAGGTCATGACATGCACACATTTACAAGCTCCTTTGCTTCTTGTAATTACTGGAGTGGATTACTGAACCGCTTGCAATGCAGTAATGCTTTTTCCATGTTGAACCATAGGGCCTCTAGAGACCACGAGGCCTATCACAGATATCCTGACACAGAACAGATGTGGGAAACCCAAACATGCACACATTTCCTATGTGTCAGATCAATATCTTCCTGACACATGGGAGTGGTCACACACTGTTATGTCCATATTTAATGACAGTCCTCATTTGATTAAAAAAACTACTCCCGGACATTTTTAAAATGTGCCAGACAGTGTCGTCTTAACTTCAGTTTGACGCTAATCAATGTACAGCTCTGCCCATGAAAGTTTTCACGAAAATATCAGAGCACTTAAGATATTTGACATTCTGATTATGCTCTATGACATCGATTGGCTGACACATATGGACTTTCTTGGATAAAATGCTATTTGAAAATGAAAGTGAAAAGGAAAACAATTCCTGTTGGCTTTCAGAACAGCGTAGCTCATTCTGTAGTTCCCCATTGACTGGTCCCGCTTGCGACATCCAGTCTACCAAATGATCTTTTCATTATTTACTCGATAAACTAGTGAGTCCATTCGTCAAGTGTTTTGTTGGACATTTACTTAGATGGAAAAATATGAGCATTGAATCAAAATTTGTCAGGGGCAGATCGATGGAGGAAAGCAGAGGAAAACAACTCCGTATTAAGAACAGAAACAGAGAAGAAAAACATTTGGGATTTATTTGTTTACCGTTCTTCTTGTGATTGTAACACGAATGTGCCAAAATGTGTTTGTCCATGCAGATCCATAGCAGGATCTATGCTCAGAAGTTTGACCGAAATTGTTTCATAAATTATTGGTAAACTTCACAAATATATTGGTCTTTGCAGTACAAACTACAATTTTTTTTAAATTTTTGGTGTTTGCTAAACTTTCTAGGGGTTGATTACTGGCAAAAGTCTCATTCAAAAGTTGCAGTCATATTCTGTCTGTATTCCAAACAGTTTAGGACAGGTTGTACCAATGGACCCTGTTTGAAATTATTTTGTTTATTTGTTCTATTATTTATTTGTGCTATTTACACAATTTTGCAAGTTTTTCAAGTTTGTAGGTGTCCAGGTATAGAAACCGAATAATTAAATGTAAAATAGCACTGCATAGTCTTCATTGTAAAAATTAAATATACAATCAAATCAAAATTTATTCAGACACCTTCAACATTTCTCACATTATAACAGTTTATTTGGTAATAAAATATGACTAGAACTCAGGGTTAAACTGTCAGAACAAATTAATCTTGATAATGTCAAATAACTTTGATAGAAAGGTAAGCCTATGTAATGGATTACAATCAACCAAAACTTCAGACAACTGTTAGAATGACAATATTTTCACAACTATCAGTTCTTTGTTGACCAATTACCAAGCAATGCTTAGTCTGTGGTGTGAAAAGGTTGCATTAGAAATTCAGGAAAAAAAACAAAACATAAGCAAAACATGGTGATGTCACTAATAGCGCCTCTGTGGCCCTTTCTGACCGAACACAGCGGGAACCATCACCCGAATATTAGTTCCGCCCGGACTCTTTTCTCACACGGACCCAGTACTTTTTCGTCTCAGCTGTGGCTTATCATCTCATTAGTTATTGCCTTTAATAGGCGCAGACTTTCTTTGTTCATTGCGAAGTCTTATCGTTCCCTATGGTCGTAATTCTGAGCGTTTATCTCTGTGTTGGATTTTCTGTGTATGACTCTGGACTGTGTACCCCGTTGACGATTACTGCTGCCTGCCATTGCGACCATTGCCTATCTATTGAACTGTGTTCCGGATTACCTACGTTGTTCCTGTTTTCTGGTGATTATTCCTGCCTGTTGACGATTCTAAATAAAGCCTTGCGGATGGATTCGAATGTCTCTGACTCCGTGTTACAGAAGACTTCGCCACCTCAGGATCCAGCGGCTTTAGATCGAGTGGTTACTGAATTGACACGACAAGCCTCCCTGTTGACTGTGCATCACCAACAGTTAGATCGGCTGACCACCATGACCGAGGAATTGGTGCGGTCTATGCGGTCGCTCCCACAGGCTGTGCCACAAGATCTCACTGCAGGCCCCACCGCGCCGCCTTCCGCTGTCTTCACCACGGGAATCCACGCACCCCGCTTGGCACTTTCAGAGAAATATGACGGCTCCCCAGGCAAGTGCAGGGGCTTTCTTATGCAGTGTGCCATCTATGTGAACTCGCTGCCCCCGGGCTCAGTGACAGAGGATGGCAAGGTTTCCCTCGTCTGCACCCTTCTCACCGGTAAGGCCTTGAGCTGGGCAACGGCTTTGTGAGAGGGCCAGCAGATGGTTCTTCCGTCGTATCAGCACTTTCTCACCAAATTCCGGGAGGTGTTTGACCACGCTGAGGATGGCAAGGAGGCGGAGGAGGAACTATTAAACCTTCGCCAGGGATCTTCCACCGCTGCGGATTACGCTCTCACGTTTCGCACTCTAGCAGCCCAGGCGGGCTGGGAAGGAAAACCCCTTAAGACCATGTTCCGTTGAGGGCTTCGCACGGACCTGCAGGATGAACTCGCTTGTCGGGATGAGAGCAAGACTTTGGAGGAGTATATGGAGATGGCGATCAAACTGGACCATCTGCTCCGCTCTCGCAGGAGTCGTCAACCACGATTACCTCTCGCCTCACCCCAGTCTTCGGCTCACGCCCTGGAGGAGCCCATGCAAGTGGGATTTTCCCGCCTCTCTGATGAGGAGCGCGAGAGAAGAATGAGAAATCGTCTATGCCTCTACTGTGGTCAGTCTGGTCACTTCCGAGCTCAATGTTCCGCTCGTCCTCCTAGAACCACCAGCACTCGGGTAAGCCACAATTCCTTGTCACCCTCTCTCTTGTTGGATGTGTGCTTGATCATCCACGGCCGCCACATCAAGACTAAAGCCTTTATTGACTCAGGGGCGGCCGGTAACTTTATTGACCAAGACTTTGTTAATCGCCATCGCGTATCTCTTGTTCCATGTGACCCTCCTATGGCGGTGGCAGCCCTGGATGGAAGACCACTAGGTGCTGGAAAGATGTACCACATCACTGAGGCCATCACACTGATCACCAGCTCCCTGCACACCGAGACCATCCAGCTCCATGTCACTCAATCACCTCACCACGCCATTATTCTTGGCCACCCCTGGCTCACCCTCCACAATCCACAAATTTCCTGGAAGGATCAGGACATCATCCAGTGGTCCCAATCTTGTCTCCAGCGGTGTCTCAAATCCCCACAGAGGAACCATCACGTGGTCCCAGTTCCCCAACCTGAAGGTCAACCCCCGCAGGACCTTCCCGAGGTTTACTGGGATTTCCACTCGGCATTCAGCAAATCCCGGGCCACCCAGCTTCCACCTCATCGGGACACGGATTGTGCCATCGAGCTCTTACCTGGAGCCACGCTCCCCAAGGGTCGTGTATACCCCCTGTCCCAACCCGAGACTCTGAGCATGCAGCGATACATCGACGAAGAACTCGCCAAGGGGTTCATCCGACCCTCCACCTCACCTACCTCGGCGGGCTTCTTCTTCGTAAAAAAAAAAGACGGATCCTTGCGTCCCTGCATCGACTACCGAGCCCTCAACGAAGTAACCACCAAGTACCGTTATCCCCTACCCTTGGTACCCTCAGCCCTGGAACAACTCCGCACTGCCCGTATCTTTACCAAGCTCGACCTGAGATGCGCCTACAATCTCATTCGCATCCGGGCAGGTGACGAGTGGAAGACGGCCTTCTCCACGACGACTGGCCACTATGAATATCTGGTCATGCCCTTCGGTCTGTCCAACAGTCCCTCCGTCTTTCAGGCCCTTATCAACGATATTTTCCGAGATATGCTCAACAAGTGCGTCATAGTCTACATTGACGACATACTGATCTACTCCGACACCCTGTCTGAACACGTTCAACACGTACGAGCTGTGCTCCAAAGATTAATCCAGAATCAGCTGTACGCCAAACTCTCTAAGTGTGCCTTCCACCTCTCCACCGTCTCCTTCTTAGGATACATCATCTCTGCTGAGGGAGTCACGATGGATGACAGCAAGGTTTCCGCCGTGCTACACTGGCCTCGTCCCCAAACGGTCAAGGACCTCCAACGTTTCCTGGGGTTTGCCAACTTCTATCGAAGATTCATCCGGGGTTTCAGTCAAGTAGCAGCTCCTCTAACTTCTCTCACTCACAGTGGAGGTGGATCCAATAAGCTGGCATGGTCTACGCTCTGCGAGAAAGCGTTCCAAGATCTGAAGACTCGTTTCACCTCGGCTCCCATCTTGAAACACCCAAACCCCCGACGTCAGTTCACTGTGGAGGTGGACGCCTCCAGCACAGGTATCGGAGCAATACTGTCACAACGCCAGGGAACCCCAGAGAAATTGTACCCGTGTGCCTACTACTCTCGCAAACTCAATCCCGCGGAACGTAATTATGACGTCGGGGACAGAGAACTGTTGGCCATGAAAGCGGCCCTGGAGGAATGGAGACACTGGTTGGAGGGCTCGACCATGCCCTTTCTCATTCTAACCGACCACAAAAACTTGGAGTACTTGAGAACCGCCAGACGTCTCAATGCCCGCCAGGCCAGATGGTTGTTATTCTTCTCCAGGTTTCTCTTCACTATAACCTATCGGCCCGGGTCCAAGAACGGTAAGGCGGACGCACTCTCCCGCCAATACGACTTGTCCCAATCAGACACCTCTCCGGCTACCATCATTCCCATCTCCCAGATCGTCTCCCCCGTGCAATGGGACATCATGGCCAAAATCACTGAGGCCCTAGAAACAGACCCTGCTCCTCCGGAATGCCCTCCTGAACTGACCTACGTCCCCGCTCCCCTACGGCATCGCGTACTGACACTGATCCACGAGAATCCCAGCGCCGGCCACCCCGGCGTCCAGGCGACCAGGGAACTTGTTCTCAATAAGTTCTGGTGGCCTTCCATGACTCAACAGATTCTAACCTTCGTCAAGGAATGTGTCACATGCAACCAAACCAAATCCCTACGCCAGCGCCCTGCCGGTCTGCTCCAGCCTCTCTCTATCCCAGAAAGACCATGGTCCCACCTGGCCGTCGACTTCATGACCGACTTGCCCCCTTCTCACCACAACACCGTGATCCTCACCATCATTGACTGGTTCTCAAAGTCATGCCGCCTCATTCCACTTCCCAAACTTCCCACTGCATGAGAGACGGCTCAAGCCTTGCTCAACCAGGTCTTTAGATTTTATGGTTTGCCGAAGACATAATCTCGGATCGGGGACCCCAATTCACGTCCCGTGTGTGGAGGTCCCTCTGGTCTCAGTTAAATGTCAACGTCAGCCTCACGTCAGGGTACCACCCGCAATCCAATGGACAAGTGGAGAGGCTGAATCAGGAACTCTCCCGCTTCCTACGAGCTTACTGTCACCTCCATCAGGAGGACTGGAGCGAATACCTCATGTGGGCCGAATACGCCCAGAATTCCCTAAGGAAGCCCTCCACCCAACTTACCCCATTCCAATGTGTGTTAGGCTTCGAACCTCCACTATTCCCGTGGTCCGGGGAGCCTACTAACCTCCCCGCAGTGGACACCTGGCTACGGAGGAGCGAAGCTACCTGGGATATAGCACACACCAACCTACGACAGGCAATCCAACGAGTTACCCGCCAAGCCAATCGCCTCCGGAGAGCCGCTCCTCTATACCTAGTCGGACAGTGGGTCTGGCTCTCCACCCGGGACCTGAGACTCCGACTCCCCTGCAGAAAGCTTAGCCCAAGGTACGTGGGTCCGTTCAAAATCCTCAGACAAATCCCTCCTGTGTCTTTCCGTTTAGATCTTCCATCTCATTACCGCATCTCACCCACTTTTCATGTTTCCCTGCTCAAGCCCGCTGTGGAACCGAGAGGAGAGGGGGACCAGGACGAGGCCGCTCCGGCAGAGACTCCTCCCCTAATGGACGCAGAGGAGAACATTTATCAGATCAACCAGATCTTGGACTCTCGGCGCCGAGGCGGGGTTCTCCAGTATCTCGTGGACTGGGAGGGATACGGCCCCGAGGAGCGGTCTTGGGTCAATTCTAAGGACATGCTCGACCCCCAACTTACTGCTACATTCCACCGGGAACACTCGGAGAAACCGCTCCTCGTCCTCGTGGTAGACCTCGTCGGGAGCCGTTCGCAGGGGAGGGGCTCTGTCACTAATAGCGCCTCTGTGGCCCTTTCTGACCGAACACAGCAGGAACCATCACCCGAATATTAGTTCCGCCCGGACTCTTTTCTCACACGGACCCAGTACTTTTCCGTCTCAGCTGTGGCTTATCATCTCATTAGTTATTGCCTTTAATAGGCGCAGACTTTCTTTGTTCATTGCGAAGTCTTATCGTTCCCTATGGTCGTAATTCTGAGCGTTTATCTCTGTGTTGGATTTTCTGTGTATGACTCTTGACTGTGTACCCCGTTGACGATTACTGCTGCCTGCCATTGCGACCATTGCCTATCTATTGAACTGTGTTCCGGATTACCTACGTTGTTCCTGTTTTCTGGTGATTATACCTGCCTGTTGACGATTTTAAATAAAGCCTTGCGGATGTATTCGAATGTCTCTGACTCCGTGTTACAGGTGAGGTCAAAGTGTCTGAATAATTTTTGGGCCCATTTTCACTAGCAGTCCACTGTATAAATAATTTTTGGGTATAATATGTCACAGTTTGCTTTATTTTGCTATACTCATTTACATAAATGAATTATAGTGTCCTGCACCTACTAGTAAAAAAAAAAATATATATATATATATATATATATATATATATATATATATATATATATATATATTCTATTAACATTACAGCAGTTAGTAGCTAAATTAGGCGTGGTCACTTTAAGAGACTTTTAGAGACAATGAATGCATCAAATATAATACACATCTGATTTTTTTATTTCTTTATTTGGTTGTGTTGTGAGCATTTGAAGTGTGTTGTCAAAAAGATGAAGTTATTTTCTTAATTTGCAGGTGTTTTTTTCTATTTGTAGCATGTTGAGCTCTCTCGACCACTGTAAAAAAAAGGCAAAAAAGGCTAATTCGTTTCAAGCGTTTTGAGACCTGTCTCTCTGGGTGAGCCCTGAACACCAGAACTGGTGTCTCTTTCACATCCCTTTCTGTATGTTTAAACTGCGATTTGTATTTGTTCATTCAGGTGCAGGAGGAACTTCGAGGAGAACTTCGCAAAGGAGATTTCAGTGTTGCTGTCTGTGAGATTATATATATATAGTGTTAGAGGATTTTTCTTTCTTTTGTTAATTAAATTAAATTAAAAATTAAAATTGTAGGTCTACTGTATAATAAATAAAAAGAAAATGGATACAACAATTTTGTACAGAGTACAAAAAAGATTAGAGAAGCTAGTGTTAGTTTTTTATTGTTTTCATATATATTTATATATTTTTTTTAAATAAAGAACTAGAATAGAGAGTGCTAGAGTTAGAGGGTCAAGTAAAGATGGAAGGGATGTGTTTTTATGTGATTCTTGAAGATGGCTAAGGACTCAGCTGCTTGGATTGAGTTGGGCAGGTCATTCCACCAGGAGGAAACATTTAATTTATAAGTCTGTATACTTGCACAACGCAAGCTTCTAGAGGGCAAATATGTCTAAATAATGAATTTAGGTAAAGGGGTGCAGACCCAGTGGTGGTTTAGTAGGCAAACATTAATGCCTTGAATTTTATGCAAGCAGCTACTGGTAGCCAGTGCAAATCGATAAATAGAGGTGTGACTTGCATTCTTTTGAGCTCATTAAAGCCAAGAGAGCATTGCAGTAGTTCAGCCCAGTCCATTAGAGAGTCGATGTAGGATCCACTTCCTCAGGCAGGGGGAACCCGCCAAACTATTAACACCAGGGAAAGTGTGGAAGATGGAAGTAAACCTGGCAAGGCAGCTCCAGTTCCCACAGGAGATATGCAGCACCACATTAAGACCAGACGTGATGATGTGGTCTGAATCTGTAAAGTCAGTGATACTGATCGAGCTGACAGTACCATAGGAGGAGGGACTGGAAGCTGCCTATGAGAGAAAGAAGGCAAAGCATGCAGACTTGTTTGCGGAGTGCAGAGAAAGTGGATGGACTGTGAGGCTGTATCCAGTGGAGGTGGGAGCCAGAGGCTCTGTGGGCAGATCAATGCCTGCTCAAGGACCTGGGACAATGGGGAGCCACACTGAGCTGATCCACCAAAGAGCTCTCTGAAAAAGTGGAGAAAGCAAACCACTGTCTCTGGCTGAAACGACAAGACAAGGCTTGGGGAGTAACATCTAATTAGGTTTTGCTGCAGGGGGGTATCAGGGAGATGTCTGTGGTCACTGCCCAGCCACCAGGAGACATTTTGGGTCAAGGGGTGAAAGGTCAATGAGCGGTGGTCTCCAGCTGAAGACCTTGCAGCAAAACTATGTGGTATGCAGTTAGGTTTAGGCCTTCCTCAGGGAAGAGGACGCCCTTGCCATACATAGTCCACCATAGGCACCATAGGAGGCGCGACAGGCCTAAGGTCCAGCAGAAAGACCACCTCATTGTAATAAATAATGCATTTCTGGAGACAGCAACTACTGTGAATAGAGCAGTTGGAGTCCAGGCAAGACTGGAGTACAACCAGGAGAGACTGGTTGCAGCAGGATAGACTCCTCTGGGAGAGGCGGGATGGTAACCCTATCCTTGAGTTTCCCAAGAGGAAGACACCCAAAGCTTACTACGAAAAAGAAACTAAGAAAACAACCCAGAGGCCCTCCAAGAGGCGAGATGCAAGAAGGGCGAAAAAGGATGAACCACATGTTAACGGACGCAAGGATATCAGCAAAAGAGATGATCCCAAGGATGTGTGGGAGTGGTTGGGAATTTTTTTTTAATAAAAACTCTGAGGGGACTTCACATCCACATGGGAAAGAAGAAGTGTGGTGGTAGTAGCCTGATACAACCTTGCACTGCCCCAGTATGGTCAGGTCAGACAAATGGAATCCAAGGCCGGGTTGACAACCACAGTGCCAACAGGCCCAATGTTGCAGAGGCAGAGCAGGAGGAAAGGAAGGAGGAAGAAAGGGATGTTGATGAACCCCAAGAAATGAACTCAGTAGCACCTCCAAGAACGGAGTTGAGCCAAAGGGAAGAACCCACTCAGAAGGAACAAGATCAAGTGGCCAAAGGCCAACAAGACTGAGGAGTGGAGAAAGCTGCTGCAAAAAGCTCTGAGCAGGTCATTGGTAGCCAAGCTAAACCTGTTTGGGGAAATCCTGTATGAAAAATGCAGCAACAGGTATGACAAGGTGACCATTAGAGAAGACTTAATAAGATCAAAAGGCAGGAGGGAGAAAGACATGATAGAAAGAAATGATAGAGTCACCTTTACCATCAGCGGAAAAGATATCCCCTGCATTGTGGATCAGCCCATCCAAAGCCTGGGAAGACTTTATACATCTGGTCTCTCTGACAAGGATATGGGGAAATTCATCCTTTGGCAGCCACCAGAAGGCCTGTCCAAGATCGATGCAAGCCAGCTACCTGGAAAGTACAAGGTGTGGTGTTTTCACTTCACTTTATACCCAAGGGTTATGTGGCCTCTGAAGCTGTGCGATGTCACCTCATCAGCAGTAAGCTTGGTGAAGGCAAAAGCAAACTCTTTCATCCGCAAATGGCTTGGCATACCATAGTGCTTCTCAGCTGCTGGGCGGGGCAGTGGCTGATGCAAATGCCCGAGTTAAGACTGGAAGGAAATTGAGGGCTAAAGGAGGAGGTGCAGAAGGTGTTGGGAAGACTGCAACATCAACAAAGAGAGTAAGGTCTGTGGCACAGGGGCAGCAGGGGTGGTGGACAACTTGGGAGGGTGTCGCGAGCCGAGCAATCAGCTGGGCAGATTTCTGTAAATGTTTCCTCATTAGGGCAACATACAACACCATCCCTAGTCCTAAAAACCTCCACCAATGGCTTGGAATGGAGCAATACTGTGACCTCTGTGGGACCGTCAATGCCTCACTCTAGCATATTCTGTCGGGATGTAAAACAGCACTGACACAGGGTCAGCTCAGATGGTGGCATGACCAAGTGCTCAGGAAGCTGGCAGAGGTGCTGGAGAAAAGTCAGCAGGAGGCAAATAATCAGAGTCCATTATAGAGTCGATGTAGGCTCCACTTCCTCAGGCAGGTGGAACCCGCAATGGATATTAACACCAGGGCTGGTGTGGAAGATTGAAGTAGACATGGGAAGGCAGCACCAGTTCCCACAGGAGATATGCAGCACCTCATTAAAACCAGACGTGATCTGCAGCTGTAAAGTCAGTAATACTGATCAACCTGACAGTGCCATGGGGGGAGGACCTGGAAGTTGCCTATGAGAGAAAGAAGCCAAGTATGCAGACTTGGTCGTGGAGTGCAGAGAAATTGGATGGAGTGTGAGGCTGCACCTGGTGGAGGTGGGAGCCAGAGGCTTTGTGGGCAGATGGATATCATGGCTGCTCAAGGACCTGGGACTACTGGTAGCCACACTGAGCAGATCCACCAAAGTGCTCTCTGAGGAAGTGGAGAAAGCAAGCCACTGGCTCTGGCCTAAGGTCCAGCAGAACGTAATAAATAAAGCCTGGACAGAACAGGAGCTTGAACAAGGAGTTGTGAAGCATGTTCCGAAAGAAAGGGTCTGATCTTATTGATTTAAATAAAGCAAATCTGCAGGATAGGTCAGTTTTAGCAATGTGTGTGAAAAAGTCAGCTGATCATCAATCATAACTCCAAGGTTTTTGAAGGAGTTATGGTTTATGTGCCTAACTAGATGGTGAAATTGTGATGAAACAATGGGTTTGATAGAACCACAAGCAGATCTGTCTTGGCAAGTTTGAGTTTGTATGCTTCATTTATTGAGCTATAATAACCTAAAGATTGCGATTTCTCTTTCAGTTTGCTCTGTTTTATTAAACACCGAACTATATACTGTACTCATCTATGTCATTTTTCATGCTTGAAGTAAACTTTTGGCCATTTGGTTATTAAATGAACTGTGTTTTAGACTGTGGCCTGAAGTGAACGTGGCCTTAGATAATCATCAAGTGTTCTAAAATATAAGCAGTTAAAGTTTGAGAGTATACATACAATATGTATGTCATTTCAATGCTATGGCCTTTGTGTAGATATTTATAGATGGTCATCGTTAAGCATCGTTAAGTCATCTTTACAACAACAATCCATTGTAACATTAATATATATATATAAGTAGTGGGCCATTATCGGCGTTAACATGCTGTGTTAATGGGAGACTCTTATCGGGCGATAAAATAAATATCGCCATTTATCTATTCTCAAAGTTGGGTTGGGAGCTGGGTCTATACTACGCGAGCTATGATGACTTTCACCTTGATATTTTAGCGCGGATGTATACCTAGCCGAATCTGTAGGGGTCAAGAACGAGTCTTTAAACCTGTGTGTATGCCTACTGTGAAATTCCTACATCAAACGTGACGTGCTAACATGGATGCAGCTAAGATGCCGCTGGGTTTGCTTCAGGGATTTTTTTTTTATAAAGACGCTTCCCAATGGAAATCTCAACAAGACACATGCCTTTTTCACACATACTCTGTCTGCAGTGTGTATGCAGTCCGTGTGCATTTTGTATGTGGTGCAGAAGCAGCACGGACTCATACTCATTGTGCTTTCACACAGGACGCGTTTGCAGTCTACTTGGTACGTGAACGATCGCTGCACTGCTGCAGACGGCTGCAGATGCACCGCTCCTGGAACGCACTGATGGGTGAACCGCGTGAGCGCTGGAATCCGTTAACATGGCTGCATTAAAAAAATATGCAACGCATAGGCACTGCAGACGGATTATGTGTGAAACAGGCGTAAGGTTTTTTGCACCTTGTGCAATGTTGAATTCGTTTACAGCTTTCTCAAGCAGTTTGTGATGCATTTTGGAAACAGGAGATGAGCCCCTGGTCTAATGCAATATCCATTTCATTCAGTATCCATTTTTCATTTGATTAATCGGTATCGGCCTGGGTGGTCCAACCTAACTATTGGTAATGGTAAAATCCAATATCGGTCGACCAGTACTAAATTATCCATTTTGTGATTTCAGAGATTTAAACAATTAATATGTTCTTCAATAAGAAATAATTGTATTAAAATAATTCTGTAACAATTAGATAAGTGTGTGGTTATGCATTTAAATACTTTTTAGTTATTTACATACTTTTAAGTAAGGAAATTTTCTGAGGTCCCCACCCCCCTTGTAGGAATCACTGCCCTAAGGGAAAAAATTTCCACATTTGTTTCAGACAGTGTAAATAGTTGGTTGATTGTAAACGGTTTCAGCTTTCTGCTTTAATAGCACCTGAAGTTCAAGTTCATACAGTGAAAACCCGGGAGGTCAAAGCCCCACTTGAATATTTGCTAATACTATAGTTTTCTCTTTGAAGGTTTTAGTAGTATAAAAGCTTTCCAGTCCTCTGAGAAAAGAGAGAGAGAGAGCGAAAGAGTGAGAGAGCAAAGCACTTTTATACCACCATTTGTACCGAGTGAAGTTTCTTTGGAGTCTCCTTGAGACAAGTGACCAGAACCGTCCGAAGTGAAGGCCTTATCAGTCACCCACACAATGGTGCCACCCCATGAATTATATTCGTGGGGGGAGGAGGAAGCCACAGAGGGGCCTTGCGCAAACCAGCCACATTGTGGACCATCTGGGTGACAATAAACACCTCCCCATTCGCTTTGCCCCATCATTCAAGGCCAAGATAGCAGATCTGGACCTAAACTATAGCTCACTATCAGTACTATCACTGCCTGACCTGGCAAAGAGATGGAGGTGAGGCTCAAGGATATCTCTCACTGGAGGGGCAGGGGAGGCGGCGGTGTTAAGAAAGTGATTATAGCCATTCTGTTGAAGATGGAGGTGTTTTTGTGCGGAAGGATGTGGCTGAAACAGATAAAAATAAAATAGGAGCAACATGCTCATATTTTGAAAAGCTCAAAGTTTGTTAGATACTTAGATACTATATATATATATATATATATATATATATATATATATATATATATATATATATATGTACACTCATTACAAATTCTTATGTATTTTTACTCATATTTGGTGACCAAATACTTTATTTTTTATTTTTATAGTATGAAAAATAATTTTCTTGTGTATTAGGAAATTTTTGTTTTCATGGACTTTTAGTTTGTTTCTCTTAGTTCCTGTTAGCTTTGTTCCAGTTTCAATGCACATGCATTAATCATCACAGCTGTTTGTCATTTGGTTTATCACTGGTTTTGTGTGTTTTTATCAGACTGTAATGTTGCTGTTGATTACCTAAATCATCTTGGTTGTTTCTTTATTTAACAAAATGGATTTTATTTTTTCTGTCTTCAAATGTGACCCTCATACCTGGTGTTTTTAGTATACTATGTATAAACAATATACAAAAATATATAATTCACATATAGGCGTTACAAATAAACAAGATTAGAAGTTATGATTTTACTGCAGTCTTGAATATATTCATGCTTGCTTGACAGAAAACTGCTGAAAATGGTGAGTGGAGGGGTGTAGGACAGCTTGAAAACTTTAAAGGTAAGAAGTTTACATTTTATAATTTGCCATCTGATTGGTTCAGATCAATCACAAATGTACAGTGAAAAGTGCAACGGCCACTTATCTAAGGAGCTTGAACAATTGAGAGAAAGACAAGAGCAAGGGAAGGAAAGAGAGAATGGGCAGGTCGATGGAGCCATGTCTGCATGGATGTATTGTTTTCTTTTTGCCACAAGCTGACAGCATTACTTAATCCAGAGAAGACATGTCAATGTGCACTGATCATGTTCAATGAAGATCAACAATTAAGACTCCCGTGATGAAATCAAAATCAGTCAAAGTGATAGTTTGCTGCCAATTCAGAAGTTCATAAAAAATGCTTGGTAGTATATACAGTATGAGCTGATGGGACATAAAAGATGTATTTGTTTGTTTGTTTTCTGTAAAAACAGGAGTTTGAAATGGGCATATTCAAGATGTATTCAAAGGTGCATTAAACTGATCAAAAGTGTGAGTAAAGACTTTAACAGTGTTGCAGAAGATTAGTTTTCAAATAAATGATGTACTTTTGAATATTGTTAATCAATAATATTAATAATAAAGAAAAATTATATGGTTTCCACAAAAAAGAACAGCACAACTGTTTTCAACACTGATGATAATAAAACGTTACTTGAGCAAATCAGCATATTATAATGATTTCTGAAGGATCATGTGACACTGAAGACTGGAATAATGGATGCTTAAAATTCAGCTTTAAATTAAACATTTTAAAATATATTCAAATAGAAAACTGTTATTTTAAATTTTAATATTTCACAATATTTCTGATTTTACTGCATTTCTGATCACATAAATGTATCCATGGAAAGCAAAAGAGACTTCTTTCAAAGACATAAAAAAGCTTACAGACCCCAATCCTTTGTTGCATGAATATTCTTCACTTTAAGTCACAGAAACAAATATATTTAAAAAAGACATCTGAAAGTTGGTACTAAGAAAAGGAGACTCATTATATATATATATATATATATATATATATATATATATATATATATATATATATATATATATATATATATATATATATATATATATATATATATATATATATATATATATATATAAATATAAATAATTCTGGGGGTTGTTACAAAAATGCTTAAAAAAATAACAAATTCAGCAAAATAACCATTTAATTGCAAATAAGTATTTGTTTGTTTGTTTGTTTATTTACCTATTTATTTTTTTCATCTGGTCACCTCCTGAATTCACTCTCCATTGGCTTATTTAGGACCCTGAGTATATTGTAAGAGATCATGCTAAAATGTGATGGCTGGCTGCGGGAAACTCGATACAGTATATGAGAGTCAGCAATAAATCAAGACGTATGGAGGTATATATTCAAACATATATTCATTCAGACACCTCAGAAAGAAGTACTGCAATGCTCTGAAAAAAAATAAAAATACTGCATTCTGCCTTTTACAGGCCTTGGTAATCCAGTTTGGTTATACTGATACAATTGCAATAATAAAATAACCAGCTCAGTTTAATGGCGTTTCCACTGAAACACCCAGTGCCGAGGGCAAAAAAGCTTGAAATTAATCCACAAAACATACATACACCGCATATGTATTTTTTTCATCATATTTCATTGTCCCTTGTTTTGACTGTGTGTGCTTAAGATTTATTCAAAGGGTTGACTGTAGCTCCTAAGCTCTCCATTCATATCCTCTTTCATTTAAAGCAGAGACCCAGAGAGGAGTTCTGTGTGAGTAATCTAAATGGCTTGTGTCACTAGAGCCTGAATGCAATATCAGGTCTGTTATTATAGCAGTGGCCCTCAGGAGGGAGTGAACTGGACCAGTCTGCATTAGAAGCATTACTGTTGCTCCTAATTCAGCTCTGACTCTGGAAGTTGTCGAGCCCTGCTGACAATTGAATTGTTTTGGGCCTGTAAATGTAAAGGTTAGGTAAATTAGTAAAGGTTTTATGGGGCTAAATTCACCTGTCTGCTCTCTAAGTTGCTGTTGCAGTGGTTTATTTTAGTAGTATCGCTGATACCCAAGGCACTACATGTTGTACGTGATGCCTTTGTCGGGGTTTTTAAGTGTGTGTGTGTGCTTTCGGTTGGAAGTAGATTTTTGTTACTTGTTGAAAACAAACAAATAAATAAACTAGAAAAGAGCGATTCCTGGGATCTTGTGTTCTTTTGTTTATCAGTAGGGTCCAAAATTAATACTCCCCAAGAGCTGAATGTGAATAACAACTGACTTTGGTGAGTAAATAAAACTGGCCAGTTATTAACTTTTACCGCAGTGGAAATTTTATCATCTGAGGTTTATCTAGGATGCCTAGAGGCGTTTTCATCCAGAATGCCATAATATTCTGCTTTCCTCCATAAGCAGAATATTGCTTGCATTAAACTACCAAAATGAAAATATGAAAGAAAAAGTCAAGATGCATCAGGTTTTTTTTGCAGCTGCAGAGAAAAACTTAACTGCATTGTTGGTTAAAAACAAGGACAAACCAGTTAAATAATGAAAAATTCAACAACAATTATAATAATAATAATCAAATAATAATAATAATAATAATTATTATTATTATTATTATTGAAGTATTACGGTGTTAATTTCACCTTGCCACCGTCAGGTGTGATAAATAAATAAATAAATTAATCTAAATTTTTTTTTATTAAATTTATCACTGTTGTATGTGTCAGTGTTTTTTTTTTTTTTTTTTTTTTTTTAAGTAGCTGCATGAAATGTGGACTCCCTGGCATGTTTGTGAGCGCAAGCATGTTAATTTGAGTTAAGTTGTTAATGCACCGATGATGACGGCTGACAGGAAAACCAAATGAAGCAAACTCAAGATGCCAGTGTTGACCAAAAGACGAGAAGTAATAAAGAAAATGAAAGCAAATTTAAAGCAAGGGACGGCTAGGAAATGGCAAGAAATGTGAAGCAAAAACTGGCTTGTAATTCGGTACCCTGAGGGCGCTCATGTTGTGTGACAGGGGTTCACATGTAATCACTGTAAATGCTGAAGTGTTAGCTACACCCCACTGTTCCCCCGCCGTGCCACTCTCACACCTCCCCTGCACGGCCTCATTACCCCCCTCACACACAGCCATTAACGGACACTCCTCCCTGCTCCTGCTCCTGTTCTTCTCTTCCTCTCTCAGAATACACCACATTTAGATCATTCCTCCATAATCAGCTAAATTCAAGGCCTTTTTTTTAATTGTACACTTACAATTTGGCCTTGAGCAACCCAAGGTACTATAGTTTTGCATTTAAGTATTTTGTAATTCAATTTTACCCCCCCCCCCCCCACACACACACACAGAGACACTTTTCAATTTCAGTGTCATTTTATTTAACTTAAGCAGTTTTCTTCACTTTTAGTGCTAATTATAGTTTCATCTTCCCATAATTAATATAAAAGTTAACAACTGAAATAATAATAGTAGTTATTTTCTTCACTAATATTAATATCAATTGTCAACTATTACATTATTAATTATGATTTACTACTACTATCATTTTTGCTGCTACTTCTACAGCTACTATTAATAATTTATTAATAATACTAAGAACCACAATAAGAAGTAAAAATAATAAAAAGAACGACAACAACAATTACTATAAGAATTATTATTATTAGAATCAATCAATCAATCTACATACATATTGATGTATATGAATGTATGAAAAGTGCCCTAGTCTAAAGATACTTCTACTACTACTAGTATTAATAATAATTAGTAATATTAATATTATTATTTACTAGAATAATCATAAGAATTACAATAAATTCATAACACAAGCAAACAAGTGCATACATACAAAATTCCTACTAATGATCATTTATAATATTCATATTATTTCAGTGAATAAATAAATAAATAGGCTCAGTAAGCTGAAATAGTAGTAGTAGTAAAACGTTATTCCTTATAATTTCTCAGAATGTTTAAAGCGTTCCACTGCCTGCATTCAGCAGAGTTAATAATACGTACACCGAGTGTCATAATGCGCTAATGTTCGTGTGCCTTTTGACACACAGGTTTGCAGATCTTGATCAAACTTGATGGGCACGTGAAATGAGCTGATAAGTGCTGCTTGATTTACTGGTGCTCACTGTGAGAAATCCACAGCGGAGATTGTGTGCAGTTAGTGTAGTTATCTGGATGGGATCAGCTGTGTCTATGGTGGCAGAGGGGCGCAAGGCCGAAGTGCAGGGGTCTTTATGGGCCCTCTGGCTCACTGACCACAGGCCATTAACTTGCATAGAGCCCAAGAAGCTGAGCACAGAGAGTGCTTGAGCCGTGACCCCACCCGGGATCACCTTATTACTCCTGCACATTATGTCTCCCACTGCGATCCTTCTATTTAAGTGACTTCAACAGGAAAAGAAGGATGGGGTGAGAGAGAGAGAGAGAGAGAGAGAGAGAGAGTTTGTGTTTAGTTTGGAGTTGAGATCTAGACTAAAAGAAGAGTTTCAGTCAAGTGATTTATTGGATGTGTCCACTTGTCTCTGGCTACTTGGAGGACAGATGTGGGGTGGATGGACAGCATCTGAGGGAGGAAATAGAAAGGACAAGGGGGCTGTTCATGTGACATGGTTATAGAATCAAACAGTGGCCAAGCTTAACTGATCTCAGAAGTGCACCTGTGAGGAAAGAGTCAGTCTGGCATGTGTGTCTGAGAGAGAGTATAAAGAGGGAGGGAGAAGTGCAAATGGAAGCTGATTTACTTTAAGAGCCACGTCACACTTTACAGGCTGCCCCGTAAAACCTCGCATGTTACAGGCCTCTAGAGGGAAATCAGCCAAAAGTGTGTGGCTCTCGCTGCCAAACGTAGTGGCGGCAAGGCCAGCGCAGGTAACATTCCCAAGATATATCAAACAAAAGGGGTCATTATCACTAAAACTTCTCAAAATAATGAATAACATGACCCTTCATTCAATTAATTATTAGTGTACAGAGTTCCATATAATTTGTTAATTAATTTGTAGTAATTACATCTGCAATCAAACACTTTTGGAACTAAATCACTAAGACAATTGTTTTAGATTGTGTCAGAGCGTTCTGGGCATGTGCCAGTTTTTCCCGAACTTCTTAATCAAGTCAGTGATGTCAGGATCGCTTTGTCTTTCACATGTTAATTCAGTTGTTAATGGGAGCTGAAGTTGCAAATGTCCAACAGCTCAAATACACCGGTACAAGCCGTCAGAAATGTGCACACATCAAAACAGGAACATGAGGACGTGTGACAGTTCCCGAGTCAAAGACTGTGCTGATCTCAGCTGTTGATCAACAGCGCTCTTTAGTTTGTTGATGAGTCCTAAATGGATAGAGATTAACATTTTGAAATTATTTACACAAAACATGCATTTTCTTATTGTTTTTCAGTGAAACACAAAAGGACAGTGTGAAAAAGAAACAACCCAGGTTCACTGGAAATACGTGCCTCTAAGCAAAATACATTTCTGCATGTTCTACATATTGTGGTGGGTCATAAATAAAATATTCGGGGAGTCATGTTAAAAGTTAATGCTCTGTTGTGTTGGAAATATCCCCTACGCCCAACCCTAAACCTACCCAGTTTTAAATTAGTATAAAAATGGATTTGTTGATGCAACCGTGCCATTTGAACTTCTTTATATGCAGGTTTGAACTGTTTTGTGGACTGAACAGAACAGCTTAAACCAGATCAAACCAGCTCAAACCAGTTTTTTTTCTTCAAAAGAATATGTGCCGAAATCGCATACTCTCTAAGTAGGGTACTCCTTTTGAATAAGTAATTACTTCACAACCACTAAACATATGTTCTTATATAGTTTGACTGTAATCCAGATATACTACATCCACCATGTTTTCATTGTCATGTGACCCACCAGCATCAGCTGCATCACTTCACTGCCATTCACAAATGTTCTCCCATCATGGGATTACTCTTGAAGTAGTATGTCTTCTGGGTACTTTTCCTATGAATACTGGGAAGTTAGACACTACACTTTTTTAGCATACTTTATTATTTATTTTTTTTACTAGGGAAGTATTTGATTTGAAACACAGCCAATGTTTTTTTTTTTTATTATTAATTATTTCTTTTTTTAAATGAATCAAAATCACTCTTCTTCAGTGACTCAATGGTTCAGTCACACCAGTTGATAACACCATGAATTGATATTGAATATTTGAAAAAAAGTCATATCAAAGTCAGGTTTGCAACAACATCAGGATAAATAATGACAGAATGTTTATCTTTTGGGTGCACTATCACTTTAAGAAGTAGTTACTGGGTTGTGTGATGTTTAATTCTACTGAATGTTGAAACAATGTATATGTGCGTGTGTGTTTGCAGCGGGGTTTCAGTGGACAGTTTGTAGGTACTTTAGTTTTACTGCTGCTCTGATTTCTATAGGGCCCAGGGGTGAAGGCCAGTGTCACGGACATTTCACAAGCACAGCTGATTTATAGTGCAGTCAGTGGCTTTTTTAAAACACGGCCAGACAAATCCATGTTTTCCCCTGCTTTCAGGGTTTACAGCCCCCTCCGAGCTTCACCTCACTCTTTCCGTGGCCCCTCCATCAACACCCTACTGTTCACATTACAGCACAGTTAGTTTGCCCTATGGACCGCCTGTTTATGGAAAACATACTCCGATGCCCTGAAGTCAGTGTGTTTATCCCAATCCTTTACCCCCTACATGCTAACACAGAACACAGGAAGGATTGCTATCAGTCACATCTCAACGCATACCTTGCATACGTCACTGCACGTCCCACAAATTAAAAAGCATTTCACTCTGAGCGACTTGTGTCTAAATAATCTTTAGAGACAGGGAGTAAGCGATTAGATTATCTGTTAAAAAGATAAACACAGGGACCCTTTCATTAACCTAATGAAGACAAAGCACACTGATGAGCTCTTAAGTCAATTAACAATATTTTAAAATGGACAAAAAAAGGAAGGAATCAGAAACAGACCCCAAAGGAAAATTATCATGCAGAGAGAGTTTCTCCAGGTTTAAACAAATTATGTGATACCCTCCGGTTCAAGCCAGTTGACATCTAGCCTCAGTTTGAACTCCTCTTGGTCTCAGCTCTTCTTTCTCATACACCAACAAGCTTTCATTAACTATAATTAACTGCACACAGTCTGTGGATCTACAGTAAGCATGAGTTGAGCAAATGAGAGAAAGAGAGAGAGATAGAGCGAGAGACGGGCAGACACAGGAAAACATGCCTGCCACAGGAAGAAAGGTTGTGTCCACACTGCGATCAAAACTAAAGTGAGACAGATCTGCACTTTCTGACAAAATGCACTGATTTCTGAAAGAAGTTGTACCTCTTAAGCAGATAAACACATAAGACAGCAGTGTGGTATTGACCTGTGTGTGTTCCATCACTTCTGTCCATTTTTTACTATTTTTGGCATATTTATCCTAATTAATTAGTTCAATGGATATTACTTTTTTTATATAAATAAAATGATGTATCACTATTGAGTGAATAATTATTATTTTACATGGTACCATCCATACCAAGGTTCTCTTTCAGATTAATTTTTTCTGTCTCAGATATTATTACTTCTATTCAGCAAGGACGTATTAAATTAATCAAAAGTGACAGTAAATAATAAGAATAAGAATAATCATATGTATATATATATATATATATATATATATATATGTATGTGTGTGTGTGTGTGTAACTATATCAATAAATGCTATTCTCTCGAATTTTCTCTTAATCAAAAATGTCAATACATTTATTTATTGATATAAATATTACATAATAAATATTTTCACAAAAAGCAGCACAGCTGTTTATAACTGATAATAAAGAACAAAGTTTTAAAGTAATAAAATGCCAAGTTCTGTCATGAAAATTTAGATGGGGCAGACTAATCGGACTTAAATGCAAACTTTCTCAACTTTTTTAATGCAAACTTTTGTTAAACAACTTGGCACAAGCTGATTGGTTCATGTTGTATACACATGCTATGATCTTGCTGCTTTACATTAAATGGCTGTTTAGCATTAGAGCAGTTTGCACCACACTTTCAGAGTTCCTCTGAAACTCTCCAACTTCCCCAGTTCCACCTTTATAGATCTGCTACAGGTTATTTTATATGCTATTTGTGCACCAGCAGTATGTCTTAAATGCAGCAAAGTATTGGCATATATATTGGCAGCAGCAATTTCCTGTACTTGATTTTCAGCAGCAATAATCAACAACAACAGCAATTATTAACAGCAGCAGCAATTAAACAGCATAGCATATCTATTCTGCCAAGACCAAATACTATCCATTACCATGCAAAAATCTTCCAAGAGTTGTTATGATTGATTGACATTTAAATTAAAGGGTATATATATTAAAATTATTGCTGTCAAACGAATAATCACATCCAATTTTTTTTTTTTTTTTAGTTTACATAATGTGTATACTATGTATATCTATGTATAAATACAAACACATGCATGTATATATTTAAGAAAAATATGCTATGTTTATATAATAAATATATTTATATATAATATAAAATATAAGAATAGGAATGTATAAATGTATAAACGTTAATATTTAACAAATATATACTGTATGTGAGTGTATTCACATATACATAATAAATATACACATGCATATACTACATTTAGTCATTTTATATAGTACATATATATCAGCACTAATTAAAATGGATATCTAATAAATTGTAATAATAAAATATCACAATAGTATTATTATACTGTATTTTTGATCAAATAAATGCAGACTAGGTGGTCTTACCAACCAGTGCAACTAGTAATCAGCAAACCGTATGATAAAGCAAATGTCCAGCCAAGAAAGTACACTAAAATTTTGAGGAAAAGAGAAAGACATACACACAAAGAGAAGCTTTTGGTAAACACTGTGAACACTACCCTTTGTCCACCCCTGTTAGCTGCACTAACTGAGGTCTTGGCCAATTTTAGTGAGGTTTTGAAAGGTAAAATGTGAGTGCTCAGTCCAGGACTTGAGAGAGAGCAGATTATGGTGACTCGTGTATGGCTGGCTGAGAGGAAAAGAAAACTGAAGAGGAGAAATAAACATCCATAGTGATTTATTTCTGTCTATTGGTAATATGCACATATCTGTTTGATTTTAAAGTGATCTAATTACTATTATGAAAACACCAGGGCCCATATTCACAAAGCATCTTAGGGCTAAAAGTATATTATTATATGCTAAATCTGTGAAACGAGGAATCCTACGTCACTAAGACAAAATCTGAAATATCCTAAAATGGCTGTTGCCAGCAATCTACCTCGGAATATAAACATTTTAGAATTTCTTTTTCTAATTGGTTTGGTTTGGAGGTTATCCCAACACCAAATGTTTGATTATATCCTTAATATACTGTTCTCGCGTCCAGGTTGGTTTTGATTATTCTGCCTTGATTATTCTGCTAATTAAAAGACTGTTTATATGCATATAAAAAATAAAATATCAGTTGCTTAGTCTCAGAAAAAAAATAAAATCCACATGAAGTGGTGAAATCACTTAGTCCGTGATGGAGAAATCATTAACGGCTGATCTATGTGGTAATATAGTAGGCCTACATTGGGCAGGACATCCATATGCTCACCTAACATTCAGCGACCTCAAATATGGCTTATCATCTGAGATATGTATGTAGCAGTAACTTTACATGGCAGCTCAATCTAATCTAATCTAAGCGCCACTGCAATCATTTGCTCTTGAAATACTTCGTAACTTTTGGTCATCCAGATAAGAGTAATGCATCTTTTGTATCTGTGAAGACTCTTCGTTTTTCGTGTGAACTCAGAATAACAATGAAACGTTGCGCTTTTGTAAAATAATGAAAGCAAACAGAATGCGCTTTCTGTCATCTTGGGCTATGTGAACTTGAGCATGTCACTTTGAAAGTCCGTGGATGCTTGCCTTATTACAGATAATCTATAGAGAGTGAAATTTTTAAATCAGGTGCTGCGGAAATGAGTCAGTGTCACAGACTTGATCTCTTAAACAGAAAACAAAGCACTAGTGAAACAATAGATTACGACATTACAATAAATTAAAACGTTAATGTAGTGTACTTACTGTTTTTCCCTAATATATTCAAAATTATTATATTTGCCGGTGCTCTGTGGCAAGCCTTTTTTGCATGCGCTTTGGCGCTTATTAGGCTATGTAGGCAATTAAAGGATTATTATTATGATTTATATGGTTTATTAATAAAAGTGCGACTAATAGTCGACTAATGCCTTAATTGAACGACTTCTAATCGACCAGAAAAATCTTTCATTGAAGGCAGCCCTAATGCATATTGACTCATTGTTTACACATATAAGAGGCTGACAATTAGCTGAATATATAGCCTACTTGTTTACATTAATGACACTTAGCCTGCAATTTAAAAACTTTGAATATGAATGAATATTTGAATATGGCAACATAATATAGCACTCTACAATATTTCTATGAATAAATCTCTGACAGAGACTATCAGCCAATCACTGTGTGTGTAGTTAGTAAGTATGCTGACATCATCCATACTGTAGCAACGAGGTCAGCCCTGCCCCTTACTCTTAGCTTAAGACTTCTCTCTATTTCTTAGTAAAAGTTTGTCTCAGCAGCTTTGTGAATAGGTTTTAAGAAAAAAAACTTTTAGCTAAAAACTTTTACTGCTATTTAGGAGAACTCTTAGTGGTAAGATGAAATGTTTTGTGAATGCGGGCCCAGGTGTTCAAGTTTTATTACACTTTGTAATAATAAAATGGATTATTAATGTTCTTAATTTTAAAAGTGTATTTATTTCTTTATTTTAGCTATTATTATTCAAACCATAATTACATAATATACTGCAAATTAGAAATAAACTTAAGATATTACAAAGGTTGTTAAAATAAGCATCATACTAGGTTCTGACAGAAGAAAGATGGCAACTACATTTAATATATGTATGATATGCAAAATATCATTATTTAATCATGAAATGTTCTCATGTCTGTTACAGAAAATAAATAGATGGAACTGAAAATCAGTTTGAAAGTGCCCTGTAGTTTCAGTTCATTTATTCTTTGAAGTGAAGATATGACCGTTTTAAAATAAATATCTGACACATTATGAATCTGAGTGTATATCTGCTTCTTCATACCTAGAGCTGATCCATGCTGGTCTCTAAGGAAATGCATCAACTTTGCGCTGTGGGTCTGTGGATTGGCTTTCACAGTTGACGAAACGGAGTCCAGCCTGGGGGTCATCACATGTGGTTGCTGCTACCCCGGCCGCTCCTTTCGTAGAATCTGCAGGCCGTTCCTCACTCAAGCCACTGGCCATTTCTCACTCTTTGCAAGGTCTGGTGCTTCTGACTCATGGTGTGTAAGTAGATTTACATATGTAAGGGATCTGCCACTGATGATCAAAATGTTAATTTTGACCAGTGTAGAGTAACACTTTTTATCGTTTCTCCAAACACTTTCAAACATGGTTTTATGTTTACGCGGCGTGGTACGCAAAGCGACGTGTAAAAAGACATTATAAGTCATTATAATCAGTAATTATGTCCCCACTGGATGCAACAACTTCCTCGTTGGTAATGGGCTTTATTGTTTTTGTCCTGTCATGCTGGTGTTCTGACTGGGACATGCCATAACAGTATATGTTGAGGGGTGTTATATTTCAGTCAGACGCTTGAAACATTTGGGCAATCACAACCCGCTGGATAGCTGGCCAATCAGAGCACACCTCACTTTTCAGACCGATGAGCTTTGTAAAAATCAACGTGTTTCAGAAGGGCGGGGCATAGAGGAGAAACAATAATGTACATTATTTGTTATAAAATATAAAATAATGTGTTTTTTTAACCTTAAACCATAAACACATTGCATTACACCAAATACACAAAATAAAGTCATATACATAACATCATATGACCCCTTAAGTGACAGGCAAGGGAAAAAAATATTTTCTGAGGAAATTGAAAAGATACCCAAACATAAACAAATGCTTCAAACTTATCCAAAATAATACTTTCATATATAATATTTTTCCTGGTCATCAGAAATACTTTCACATCAACAACCCAAAACACAACAGCTCCACCATTTCAGCGTGGCTCATTATTGCAAACCTTTTTTTCTCTCACCCTTTTCTTTCAGTAAACGTATTCTTTTCCATCGTCTAGGGTTTTAAATCTATCTCCATCCCCCTCTCTTTCTTTCCCTCTCTGTCGTTTTCCTTCTCTCAGCTGCCCAAACAACAAGGCCCGAAAAAGATTGCAGTTCATTTCAAAGCGCAGTGGATGGAGGCCTCATTTACGCGCTCCTGGCAACTCAATCAGGCCAGCCAGCCCTGATGAGTGAGTGACTAGTTTCAGACTGCCAGTCAATATGTGTCTGCCGTGATAGAATGTCGGCATCTTCACCTCTCTCTCTTTCTCTGTCTCTCCTTTTTCTCCTTGTCTAATCAATGTTATCAAAATGGAGGAAAAGGGAAAAGGAAAAACACTGAGACACACAATAACTATATCTCACTCTCAACTATATCAGATCAACAATACAATCACATTTACTTGATTTGGACTCTAAGTTACACACGTGAAGAAAAGGCATGAGAGATGGTGTTTCTGACTTGCTACTGTTTCAGTTATGATTACTTTCAAAATGACGTTTTGATTCTTATATTTAATATTTAAATATCACAATATTTACATCACGTAAACAGTAGTCAGCTTAAAAGAATTTTGTTCCAAGACACCTGTTTGTTTATATATTTTTTGTTTGTTTTCTGTCCACAGTGATGTTTGTTGGTTGCACTGCATGGTTTAATTTTGATGGACAATTTTTTAATGTATATTATTGTCATTTTCTATATTATATTATAATTTATTATATTATAAAGCTGCTTCACTTTTTCCTGAGAAATAATAATAAAAGCAATATATGAAAAACTACTACTAAAAGGTTTTCATTTAAATAATTCCATTCTTTTTAATTGGTTTCTTTATTATGACATTAACATGCTTAAAAATGTCTAAAATAATAATACTTTCAAGAAATTAAAAGCACAACAATCATTACAAATATATTCAAGTAATTGTACACAAAATGTTCAGTTTTAAACAAATTACTAGATGTGGGGAGGGAAAAATTCGCTAAAAAAAAAAAATAGACCCCTTTACAACCGTCTGGGCTCAAACATGTAGCCTCACTCATTACTATGAAATACATGGCTGTTAGTAATTGATTTCACATATTTAAATTGTTTCTTTTTTCTTGTATTTATTGTGCTGATACCTCAGTGTGTGTGTCTGTCTTATTAAAACACAGACTCTCTCTCTCTCTCTCTCTCTCATGGCCGACTGGACTGGAGTGTCCCTAGTGTCCTTTATTACCCAGCGCCCCACTGAACATGCTCTGCAGTCTGCTGACCTCCTGCCCTGCCTGTCACCCTGATGGCTACTGTTATCCCAGGCTACTTATTTCACCAAAACGGCCTTTTGTTCCTCCTTGTATTGAAAACATCAAGCCAAGCCAATTACAGGCATAAACAGACCAGTCACTTCTAGAAAGGTGAGTTTGTTTGTGTTCTGTATGGGGGGTGGGGTGGGGGTGATGGTGTGTTGTTTTGATCCATCAAATCTGTCTTACAAATTGATCCAAAAAAAAAAAAAAAAGATTCAGTGAAAATTCTGTGAAAATTAATTGCGGCCTCTTGACGTTGTTTATTTGCAAACACTGTCTGCATTGTTTTAGCAAAAGACTCACTAAAGGAATGTTTGAAAATCCTTGCAAAGGCACTGAAAAAATGCATTATGAAAAAACATAAGCATTTAACAGACCAACTTACAAATTGTTTACAAATCAAATCCCTTTAGGTTCAGAGAATATTGATTTCTTGTATTTAATAAATGGGAGTAGGCTCAATGCCATCAGATTAAGTTACATTTAAAACAAGTTTATAATATTGTAACTAAAATGGTTAATATATAAGTATCTGCCTTTTCAAGGTTTTAACATTTTTGAAAGGTGGTTAGTTTTAGGGAACATTGAAAAATAAAACAATTTTTATTCATAAATTTAATTGCTCGGTTTTTTTTTTTTATGAATTACAAAGACAGGGCAAGTAACACACTGAATTAAACACAAAGACTGAAATTGTATTTCTTTTAAATGTATTTACAAAATAATATTTTCTTTTTTTCTTTTTTTTAATATATAAACATTCATAAAGTTAATATATGTATTAATTAATATTTTCTTTTTATAAAGCTGTACATTTGTACATATTTTCCATTTTAAATGCATCTTAAATGCTTTTAAATGATTACTAATTAGACATTGGTGGTTAATTGGACCAATGGTTTTATAATTCCTATTTTATTTAAATGATATTTTTATATAATATTATATCATACATTCTATTCTGAAACAAGCATAGCTTTGGAATAGTTTGCATTACTCCATACTAAAACGATTTCACATCCTGTGATGACATCTTGGCGAGAGTGGCTGTACGTGCCCCGCCATC
Source organism: Carassius carassius (assembly GCF_963082965.1). NCBI lineage: Eukaryota > Metazoa > Chordata > Actinopteri > Cypriniformes > Cyprinidae > Carassius > Carassius carassius. Next base: position 14,537,044 of record NC_081775.1, read on the forward strand.
CTCTTGCAGTGGAAAACGCTGTTGACTGCCTAATAAATCTGCTTTACTGCCCAAAGGTCAGCAGGAAGCATTACAGAGTCTCCACAACGACGGGATTCGTCTACAAAGCACATCTCCTCACTCCTTTTCCCAAGGATCACTGAAATTTATAAGTTGCTGAACAAGTACTAAAGGCCATTAAAAACGTAGCTGGAATTTATGTGAGGCAGAGGTGGAAATTATATAATTATGGGGCTCAAATAATTTTTCAGTCGGATTCTTCTCACAGACCTTTAAGTTTAATTGGGTGCTAACAGCAGCTAGGAACCAATGATGACGACAGACACGGGAAATAAATCAGGGGGAAAAGTCAAAGGTCACACTTATACATGAGGAAGACATATGTAATGAGGAGGAAGAGAGAACAAGGCTCTTCATGTTATTCTAGATACTTTTTAAGGTCTGTGTCTTTTAATTGCTTGACCTCTTTGTTACTTTGACCACATCATGAATGTACCGACTCATTTAGTGTTATGTAAATACATACTTTTCCTTTGCATCGCATCCCAACTAGGAACAATATGACCATTATCACTGAAAGCATAATTTTCAGCCAATCAGAACTGTGTGTGAGCATAAAGATGCATTGCAAGTGATGCATATATTGTGCACTTACACTGTACATAATATATTATGCTATTTGGAACAATAGTATCATCTCACACGAAACACTAAACATTTGTTTGGTACTACATGGAGGCATTTATCATTGTCCACTGGACGGAAATTAATGATGATGGTTAAATGAACCTGGCATGGAAAAATTGGAATAGAAACAAGCAAAATGGATACACTTTATGAACAAACACCTTGTATTTTAATGGCTTCTGTTATGATTCTTCAGATGGCATCTTGAGGAATTTGTCTTACGATATCCAATGTTTCCAAACTTCTGCAGTCAATCTCTTCCATTCCAGGTTTGATGTTTAAAAAACATGTGCACAGGATTTTAGTTCAATAAATTTTTGGTTTGGGGAGAGCTACCCAACGAAAACGCTATAGAATGATTAACCATGCAAGCGATAACATGCAGTGTTGCTCATCACTCCTGCGACTTGTTGAGACAGAAAGTTGGGTTGAATTCAAAATAGCACATTAGCGTTTATCAGATATCCAGCTAAGAGACAGATAGCTTTTATCGCCTGTTGCTTTGCCATGTCATGTCTGACAGACAGTTACCAAACTGGTTATCCATAATCAAAACAAACAGTCAAACTAATAAATAAACAAAGGCAAGATTCATCATTAAGAATACCCAAGAAAAAAAAAGTCCCTTCATGTCTATCAAAGTTTTTTAATCTCTACTAGGCAAAACGGGCTGGTGTTCAATCAATCAGTTCCAGATTCACTTTTCATTTATTTATTTATTTTGGGCCGGTCCTCTACAGCAGTCTGCTTTAATAATACTCCCATCAGCAGATGCATTCAGCGGAGATTTCCAATTTATTTCTAATCAAGCTTTATCTAATATTCTCCAGACAGGCAATTAAAATTTCAGAGTACAGCGAAAAGCCATTGCTCACTTTTTATTTTCTCCCAGTGTTCATTTAGAGTGTTATTTCATTAAAAACGCTCTCGTTGATGAGTTTGGTGCTATTTGCCGGCACATTTAATTACTATATTCAGCATCCTCTCCTGTCGAGAACGCTATCAGACACTTTTGCCTTTCTCTCTATTTGAAATACCTTTACGAGGCCACGTCCAGGGTCAGAAATCTACTTTAATTACTCCGACACCAAAATATGAATCTTTGCCACAATCAGCTCCATCTTGTGCAACATTGTCCAGACCATAGGTGTTACTGAAGAAATCTCTGGATGTGTGTAGTGTATCAGCTGTGATCTTCTCCCCCTGCACAGTGTATCACTAACAGTACCTTCATTGAGGACTAGCTAATCCGATTAAAGTTTTATAAATCCTACACTAACCTCAGTTTGTCCACTAAGATAAAACACGACTGGAAAGGTGTAATTCGAAAGGTTGCATTTGTCATTAGAAGTTATAATGAGATTCTTTTAGTGAAACATTGTTCAGCTACAGAATCTTTGAGCACCATAAACAAGCAGCAGTGTGGAATAACCATATGTAATGTTTTATTTGATTCATCATCTATTCCTGGCAAGGAGGAAGATCACATCCTCTTAACCCTTCATGAGTTATACATGGAGGTGAAGTCAATTTAGCTATGTTTTAGCATTAGCATTTTGTTTAAATGCCTGCTGCTTCCTGACAGTCATGTGACAGTAGCCTAGTCTTATGTAGCACATTAACAGTTTCAAGCCCATAATAATAATAATAATAATAATAATAATAATAATAATAATAATGTGGTTATGGGCTATATGTGTGGTGTTTGAAAATGTTAACATGCTACATAAAACTAAGTCACTGTGACAGTCAAAAAGCAGCAGGCTTTTCAACAAAATGCTAATGCTAAAGCAGCTAAATTGATTTCACCTCCTTCATGAAGAGTTGAGAGGATGTGATGGCCTTCCTCGCTGGCAACAAATAGTTGTCATACATCTTTGGGTTCCAAAAATACTAGTGGAAATCCATAAGGGAAAAGAAACTGCAAGATTCTTGCAAGCTAGATTCTTCAAAACAAACACTAAATCACTTCTACCTAGGAATCGTTTTTATGTCACATTGTTTTACATGTCAAAAACATTAAGTTCTTTATATTTAAAACATGTTAATTTTAATTAATTCTTGTTATACTTATGAACAACAAAGACATCTGCATAGCTACTTAGCCTATTAACACTGCTAATATGAAGCTAGCTACTGTGTCAGTGACTCAGTGATATAACCTTTACGTGATGAGGTCTGTGGAGATCTGCTGCCTCTCAACAATCACAGAGAGAACATCTACTACTATGTTTGCTGTCATCCAGAGGTCAGTCAGTCAAATTCTGCTGAAACATTAAATTCGGTACAATTTAGATTAGATACAAGTCATATGTTGGCTGCTGATATGTAGAAGCAACTGTTATTAACAACCTCTGTGATTAGTTTGCCAATAAACCACTTGCTTCTGTTCAAGTGAGGGGAGCGTACAGTTCTAATGTGGTATTGATTTGGATGTTTAGCTTAAAATGTGTATATGATCACAGTTGCTAACGGACCAAAATGATGCCAAAGCCCCATTTAAATAAATTAATAAACTTGATTTTGGGGAAAAGAAACCCTTTTCTTGATAAAGTAATAGCAGTATTAGTAATAATAAAGCTACTAATATTACTGTATAAAAAAATAGGTAACAAGTTACAATAAGATTTCATTCGTTAACATTAGTTAATGCATTGATTGACATTGATTGACTAAAAAAATATATATATATTTTTACATCATTAATCTTTGTTAATGTTAATGAAATGTTAATTCACAGTACATTAACTAATGCCAACAGATACAACTTTATATTTGAATAATGTATTCGTGAGTTGTGAACTTAATATGAACTAAGATTAACAAATGTTATATAAATATTGTTCACGTTAAGTAATATAGTTAATGTTAACAAATTAAACCTTATTTTAAAGTGTTAACAAAATGAATATTAAATGAACCCTTAAATATGAAACATGTTCACTCTACCATATGGCTTTCCACTGATATAATAAAAGACTCACTTGCTAAAGCAAAAATCATTAAGTATGAATCAATGAAATATACTAAATAGATTAAAACATCAAATCAGGTTGTTGTTTTTTTTTGCTAGCCCAGTTATTTCTGAAAGTATTCAGAGTGGTCAAAATTATTTCTTTATTTCTTTATTTATTTTTATTATTCCTCAGAATAAGGATGACACTAATGCCAGTAACATAACTAAGTGCACAACACTGGTCATTTTTTCATCAAAATATGAATGAAATATTTTCATGGTACTAATTTATTAGTTATAGTTAGCTGATTAGATGCAGATATCCCTGAGAGGAAACTAGAGGCCTATTCAGCAGTGATATGACTTCTTAAAATGAATACACTTCTAGTAGAAGTTCTTTATTTATTGTACTTTATGGTGACTGATTTTGACTTATTTGGTATGTTAAAAAATAAAAATAAAATAAAATCAAAGCAGTCCTGTTATTGAAAGGGTCATTTTAAGTACTCCAGTGGGCGAGATTGTGTCCTCCCTCTTCCTACACCCCCTTTTTTTAACATCTCAGGTAGTGCCGGTTGGAGGGCAGCCTCTCCAGACTGTCTCCAGGCCCTTGTTGTTTAATCAGAGACTTTTTGATTTCATGCACTGCTTCACTTTCACTGCATCTGTCTTGCTTATGGCAAGACAGGGGTGAAAGCAGCCCGGAGCTTATGTGAAAATTGTGCCTGCAAGGGGAAGAGTACAATGCGTGCCAGGGGTACAAGATATTACAAGCAAAACATAGACTCACAAACGCTCATACACAAACACACACGCGCACATACACAAATCACGCCCTAAGTACTGCACGCTTCTCGCCTATTTAGGCCGACCGTGTCCAGCAGTGGATTTGAATATGCATGACTTTCCCAGAATCCCTTGCAGCGCAGCCTCTGTGCCTAGTGCGCGTTGGCCCACTCACAAAACTATAGAAAAACAAGCATCTCATTTGAATACTTTACCAGCATATCCTGTCATAGACGATAAATACTTAGCCATGAAAGGACATTATAATTTGGTAAACAGCAGGATGTAAAAAAAAAGTTATCATGATGCATACATTGTATTTGACATTTGGCTACATATCACATTATAGTAGGTGTTTATCGTCTCTATTGTACTTACAAGGAGTGCAAATACTTACTAAATGAGACTTGAATATGTTAAGATGCAAATTTGTATCTTGGTTTGTTGTCAGGATTACTTACAATAGTTTGCTAAGTGTATTTCAGATGATATCAATGAGAGCACAAGCTGTGTGAAAACGGTCAACGCAGGGTTGAGCACAAAGTCAATCTTAGCCCATGGCAGTGCATTAGATATTACTTTCAGATCAGCAAATGTCTTTTTGCATTTGGCAACATTTAAATATTGTCAGAATAGCGTAGTTCTGTCGGTCCTGCTCTCTCACATGACTTCTAGAGTGACCTGCCCTTGATTGCAATGAATATCAATGTTTTTAACCACACTGATTTCTGGAATCGTTCTCAGTTAATCAAACCTAATCAATCCTAACATTAAAAATGCACTTTTCTTTTATTGTAAGGTTTTTATTCATTTTATTGGGCTTTCCATAAATCAAAATAAATAAATAAACTAACTAATCAAATTATTAATTGAATCAAATAACTTCACTTGTTGTAAAATAAAATAAAACATGCCAATGTCTATCACGTTACTGTTGTTAAGCTGCATACCAAGGTACAGTATATACAGTTACTTGAAATGCTTACATTTTCCCAATAATGCTAAAGAAGTCTCAGGATATGAAGAAGGGGGAAAAATACCTCTAAACTGTAATTGTTAGAAATGCATTTTACGAAATTATCTGAATAGGCCTAGTTTTACAATCATTATATCCCGCCTGCCAGTTACTGTGCTTCATTCATAGAGCCTATGGGCCAGAAACTATACATTAGGATCACCATGACAATTCATAGTGCTATCGCAAGAACACCAGGTCTCCAGGACAAAACAATGACACAACAGTCAGGGTGCCAGAGTTACCGCAGTTGTGAAGCCCTCATGCCGAGAAGTCCAGCCAGGCCACAAGAAGTGTGCCAGAACCCGAAGAGCAATGCTATTCAAGATCGTCTACGCCTGAATTTCCAAAACGCTAGCAGGCTAGCACTCCCAGGCCATCTCCTGCAGTCCCCATGCAGAAGTGGCTAATTAAATACTAAGGTAGGAATAAAATCTTAATGAGAAACACAAGCTCGCAGCAGAGTTTGGCAGCGGCCAGCCAGCTCATATTAGGTGTTCTCGCCCATATGTGCTTGGGTGAAGTACCCATTAGCGCTGTCCCTAATGGAGCTCCCTCCATGTTAGCATTAGCCTGCTGCGACTAGCGCGCCCGCAATTTTCCCCCCAAAACTTGGCAGCCGAGCTCCGAGGAGAGCCCTGCGATGAAATTTCTTCGCCTCCGTAAATATTTTATGCAAATGAAAATTTAATTCTTTGCTTAGTTTAAGCAATTTCCCCCTGTAAGTAGTGTGTCTGCAAAGGAGATTACAACATTTGCTGGTTTGTTTATAATTTAATTTTTTGATGTCAGGGCTGGCGGAGGCTAGAGACGGAACACCTGTGAGTGTTTATAATGTCCCATCTTTCTCACAGCTGTTCCTTTTCAAAACACCTCGCCAGTGTAATAATTTCATAAAATTTCATGATTTACCATCTGCTAGGCCCCAGCTATAAGCACATGCAATAAGCATTTGTATGGCGCTAGGCCCAGAAAGGTACAATAACTGTATATTTTAACTTAATAGCTTTTCCGGGGCATGCAAATTTCCGCTCGGCAGATTGCTGGGATGCTACACTGTAGGACGGGCCAGCTTCCATCGCCAGTGTTATTTTGTTTTCTCTCTATTCTCTCACGCTTTATCTGACGTCCACAAACACGAACCCTCGCCCGCACCATATTTCAGTTCCCGCTTGGCCCACATCAAAATCGAGATATCAAACTCAAGAAGAAAGAAGGACAAGGTAGGAGGTGCGCACAGATCATTTCCTTTTTTTAGCATATAATGTCTGTGCATTTGGGTAATTAAAATGATTACTACAACAATTAAAGCAAGTAATTAGAAACTAATTACACTGGCATTTTTTGTGATTACAGGAGCAGATGAAAATAGTGCTCAAAATTAAATTCATTGCATATTCATGGAAATGAAATTAAATAGTGCTGGGTGAAAGAGATAATAGGGGCGGGAGGGGTTTGTGGGTTTGTTCACTAGAACAGGCTGTTGCTAATGTTTCCAGCCGACATTTAGCTAAATCAGTGATAATCTTTTAATGGCTTTAAAAGGAGTTAATATTTGGAAGACAGTCAAAAGCATGGGGAGTGTATTTTTGTTCTATCTCTCTCTCCCTCTGTCTCTCTCTCTCTTTTATTCTATCAATTCACTCATTCTCTCACCCTCTCTCAGAATGATAAAACCTACCAGCTGTGGCACAATAGAAAACATTTAATCATTATCTAGTCAAATGGAGCTGGAGAAGAAGGGGCTTCCTTGCTATCTCTCTGTTTCTCCATGCACAGCTATGGATTAAATTAAAGAATTGCACTCATTTTTCCATCTCCCCCTCTCTCTTTTGCCATTTCCATCCTCCCTCCCTCTCTCACTCACTCACTCACTCACTCTCTCTCTCTGTCTCTCTCTCTCTCTCTCTCTCTCTCTCTCTCTCTCTCTCTCTCTCTCTCACACACACACACACACACACACACACACACGAGCACCTTTCATGCCTTTGGCTGCTGCCATGATCATGTAATGAGATTCTTCAGATTAAATAGATTTCCTGTTAAACTCGGGGCTCAGCAGATAGGGTGTCAAGAATGAATGGTTATTAACATTTAAATATATCACAGAATAAGAAAGAGTGAGGGAAGCAGTGCAGGAAGATGAGAGGAATAGAAAGAGATACTAAGGAAGGACAGGAGTGGCAGCAAGAGGGGGAAAAAAAACAATATGAATATTTCATTGTTGTTGGAGCGCGGTGGATTCTGCCTTCCGCTTCATACTTCTGCTAAAAAACAATACAATTAAAAAATAAAAAATAAAAAATCTATTGTGACACAAAACTAATTAGAGAGATGCAAGTGGGGACTATTTAACCAAGGGCAATTAACGAGTCCTATTTATGTTGACCCACACCATTCACCTGTACGCCACACTCAAAAACATTCATGCATCTATTACTGTATATACTGTACACTTGTCCAAATGAACACAAACACACACTTGGGATGCTAAATATAGCTGAGGAAAACAAGAGACATTTCTGTATATGCCATTTGAGATTTATGTAAACTATCGGTGGCAGGTGAAAACTGACCACACTGGAAACAGAAACAACTTTCAACAGAGTTAGAGTACTGTACATATCTGCAGCTATGAACTGTGTGTGAATTAAAACAGACATTAAAATTTGGCTGAATTAAGTGCAATGCTATCAGATTATGGCAAACAATTTTGCTGTCATGTAAATAAATACATTTTAATGTCATACTAAAGTGCCACACCATGATGCACATATTAACTTGCATTTCTCTGTCAAGAATTTCAAGACTCGGTTCAGTTAAAAAATGTTTCAATGCCAATAGACATCAAAACTGTTTGGTTACCAACATTTTTCAAAATGTCTTATTTTGTGTTCCACAGAAGAAATAAAGTCATACAGGTTAGAATTTTCATTTTGGGAGAATTATACCTTTAATGTATTAATTAGTTTACTATTTTTTTATTTGATTGATTGATTGATTGATTGATTGATTGATTGATTTGATTGACTGACTGATTGATGCAAAAGTTAAATGCTTAATGTTTTCTTAGCTGTTTGGCTGTTAGATACAAGATAAACGGTGTCATTTATGAAATTAATACAGAACACAATTCTATTAATTAAAATTTGGGACTATATTTTATTTGGGAATTGTGGCAAACCTAACAAGCACATGCACACAAACACACTCTTTCTCATCGCTGTCTCTTCCTCTCTCTCTGCCGTAGATTATTACACAAGATTAATAATGTAAATTTCACTGCCTGGCTTGCCTGAGAGGACCATGCTTTCAGAAATGGATGGCCCCACCATCCATCACCTCGTTTTTTTCCAACCCTGTCCTTTTTCATTTTTCACCATTCCTTTAGGAGGAAAAACATGTAGGAGGAGTGGTGGAGAAGAGACTAAAGTAAAAAAAAAAAAAGAGAGAGAGAGAGAGAGAGAGAGAGAGAGAGAGAGAGAGAGAGAGGAACACCTAACAGAGGATTGCACTTGAAGTGATTGTCCAATGGGACTGGATTGTCTGGCTAGAGGTTAGTGAGAGCTAGAAAGAAAGGGATGACAGGCCAGAGGTCTGCAACCTTTTTCAGGTGGATAGAGGGTAGAAGAAAGAACAATTGTTACATGTTATTTAAAAGTGAGTGCAGCACTTTAAGCTTATCATATAGTAGCTTATTAATTAATTTACATAATTTATGAGGCTTACATTGTAAATCCATTAAACTAATGATTTGTATCCATGTTGATTTGTCATTTGAACTGATGTACTGTTCCATATGTGTAAATCTGTACACTACAGTACCTTTTTACAGTTCTTTTTTAAAGAAATTAATACTTTAATTTAGCAAGAAGGCATTCTATTGATCAATAGTGACAGTGGAGATATTTATAATATTTCAAAAGATTTATATTACAAGCAAATACAAAAACGTTCTATTCACAAAAGAATCCCATATCACCATTTTCACAAAAATAATAGGTAGCACAATTGTTTTCAACACTGATAATATTAATAATAAATATTTATTGAGCAGCAAATCAGCATAATATTATTATTTCTGAAGGATCATGTGACTGACTGCAGAAAATTCACCTTTGCCATTTCAGGAATAAATGACATATTAAAACGTATTCCAAAAGAAAACTTATGTTAAATTGTTATAGTATTTTAGCATTTTTACTTAGCTTTGGTGAGCAAAAGATGTTTCTTTGAAAAACTAATTTAAATTAGTGGCATAATTTTACATTTTAAAGGTTGCTTAAGGCTAACTTCTCTTATTTAAAGTGATAGTTCGTTCAGAAAATCTCATGCCTTTCCAAACATGTATGACTTTTTTCTGTGGAACCCAAAAGTATCCAATGTATACAATGAAAGTCAATTGTCTATACAATCAAATTACAATAAAAGTGAACAAAAACGTGCTTTAAATGTATTTTCTTTTGCATTTCACAAAAGCAGCACCCCTGCTGTAAAGAATACTGTTTTATCTAGTTCATATTTAGTGAAATGCAATGAAAATGAGCCATCTCAACTGCGCAAGGCCTGATAGCAGTTTTGTATCCATCTCAAGCTTTTACACAGGCAGAGGGGATGTCAAGAAGACACAAAATGCTAATAAATAAATATGAGTTTTATGTATAACCATCACTGCTGCGGTTAGCGGTTAGTCCTCTGCGTTTAGTGCTTCCTGCCCTTAAGCGGATATGTATGATAAAACATTGAGTGAATAAATAAACAGTGACAGGACGATATCTGGATTTCATATCGAATGTGAAAATCCGTGGAAAATTGTCACTCAACATATTCATATTGGAAGTCCTTTTCTTCTCAGTCGGCTGAACAAATAATACCGCAGATGGTACAAAGCGGCGTGCCGATATTTCAAATGAAAGGCAGATTTTTCCATAAGCCAGCCATGTCCATGGGCAGACAGGTGTGCTATTTACATAACACTGAAGCCTTGGCGGAGATCGCCTTCTGTAAGTAAATGTCACCCATCCCGTCTCATTGGCGGATCCGGCAGCTACACCACTGACATCCATCAAAATTTAGCCTGCTCTAGCCGCTGATGTATCTGTCTCGATCAACACCAGCGCAGGGGTGCAAATAGCACCAGGGATGTTTGTTTCTGAAAGGGGCTTGGATGGAACTAAGTAAATGTTGTTTCTCATAGCCTCTCCTGTCAGTCCAGAGAGGGGGAGCTCCCCTGTCCTTCGGGTTTGGATATAAGTACACGTGGACGGATCATGTCTTTCAATGATACAGATACACTGAACATGAAAGCTTGTATGGTCTGGACGATGATGTCAACCTGTCAGAGAAACTTCATATCCATGAAGGGCGTTTAGCTGAAGGATACTGAGACATTTCAAAAGCTTGGAATACCACTCTGCCTATTTGGAGTCAGATCTATGGCCAGATCTTTTAGCATTAAATCAACATTTTTCCCTATCTATTTATTCATTCAAAAATACAGAAAACATATAAAAAAAAAAAACAGGCATTGGGTTAAATACACCTTTTCTATGAGAAGCGTGTTTTTAGTTTCTGAATTAAACATATTTTTTTGGAAGTCAAGAAAACAGCAAGGTGATTTAGCTTAAGCCATGTCATTAGGAAGAAAATTTTATTAAGTTATAATATTTTACTACATTTTGACAATCAATTAACAAAACAAACAATTATATATATATATATATATATATATATATATATATATATATATATATATATATATATATATAGATATATATATATATATATATATATATATATATAGAGAGAGAGAGAGAGAGAGAGAGAGAGAGAGAGAGAGAGAGAGAGAGAGAGAAACATTTCAGTCCCCTGATCATCAAAAATAAATAAATAAATCTAAAATGAAAAAGAAAAAACTCTGTCATAGCCTAACCTAAACACAAACTTTTGCTACCTATTAACATCTGAGAGACCTTTGTCTGTAATATATATATATATATATATATATATATATATATATATATATATATTATGACATTTAAGATATTTATGAAATTAACAATGATGTTAATTAATTAATTATTCATAATGTTGGTTAAAAAAGGTTTTGATCTAAAAGTGCAGTAGTACTTCTTGGAAAATGCGAACTTAAGTCTGATAGCACTGAAAGCGAACGTCCCACCCTCCCTGAATGCGTTTATGACATATCCTGTCTGCGCGAACAGGGTGCGTAGAGGTATGCAAATACACTTGTTAACATAGGTAGGAAAGTCAAACAAAATGCTCGAAACAAGCATTTTGATTGGACATTTATTGTTCCTATGCATTCCACAAAATATATAAATACAGATAAATATAAGACTGCTTATCTTAATGATTGCTATCAGGATGTGAAGAGACTTTTAACCAGAATAACACAAAATGTTTGTCCTTTAAAACCTTAAAACTATTTTTCAAACTTTCTTGAACATAATTATTGTGTTTTTGAAGGTTTTAAGGAAAATATGTTTTGCTTGAATTATACCTTAATGTGGTGCAACCAACATGAATACAGTTTATTTTATAGATTTTATTATTGTAGTGCACAGTCATATATATTATTGACCAAAATAAGATATATAATGGGAGTAAAACTGCTTTACAAACTTGCACTGATCATCATGGCTCATGTGCCCTACGCCACAAATCCATCCACCTAATTTGTGATTAAATCGTGATTAAAACCAACCCACTGAGCTGATTCGGTGCTGGCTGAACGACAACAGATATATTTGCAAAGCTTTCACCCTGAGGTATATCCATTCTGGCTCCAAAATTTGCTTCTTCGTGCATTTTCCTTCCAGCTTTGCATTATTTAAATGACACGTTGGCTGAGAGTGGCTCTTTTGTCCCTGGAGTTTGAAGGCGAGCGGCTCATCGTTCATGCCTGTGATTTCTGTATGAGCTCCACGAGTGGTGCGGCAGGTGTGGCAGTGGCTGGGCCCCGGGTGAGGTCTTTCTCCCTGACTTTGCTTGCAGATTGGGCCCCCATGCCTAATGAGTAAGGTGGTCCTCTGTGAGGAGGGTTATAAAGCACTGTTGGCCTCCAGGATGGCAGAGTGCTCACTCCTCCATCGCCCCCTGGGCACCCGGAGTGAGTTGGAGATGGAATTTTGGATCTCTCATGGTCTCTTGTTAGCATATGGGACGCAACATGTGATGCAATAACCCGTTCACTTTGCTTATGCAAGAACCCTGCACTGCATGCTGATGGTGCCGAACAGCTGAGGTCATTATCGAAATCATAAACTAAATAATAACCTTTGAAATGATCTGCAGTGTGGTATGTGGGGGCTATAGGTAATGTGTTATGATGATTTGTGATTATGAGTGAACAGGACCCTGATGTATTGTACTCAGAAATATTGAGTGTGTGTGTGCGTGAAGCTTGACTGGCCCTGATCTCCTCCCAGCACTAAAAAGCTGTAGGAAAGAACAGATGGAGAGGCTAACCATGCAATTATCCTCAACTGCCCGATCATAACTGTTTGGGATGCGATGTGTTTTCATTATCTGTGCTGTAAACTACAGGAATAAGCATATTCTTTCCTCGGATTCAAAGAACAAGAACCATACACACAAACAACGCACAGAAAGGGACTGTTACAGTTAGGGTTAGTAATAATAAACACAACTACAACTACTGCTACAAATAAAAGTAGCAACATCCAAAAAAAAAGTGTTTATATATATATAGTTTATATATATATATATATATATATATATATATATATATATATATATATATATATATATATATATATATATATATATATATAAAAGTACAGACCAAAAGTCTGGACACACCTTCTCATTCAAAGAGTTTTCTTTATTTTCATGACTATGAAAATTGTAGCGTCACACTGAAGGCATCAAGGGCTATTTGACCAAGAAGGATAGTGGTGGGGTGCTGCGCCAGATGACCTGGCCTCCACAGTCACCGGACCTGAACCCAATCGAGATGGTTTAGGGGTGAGCTGGACCGCTGACAGAAGGCAAAAGGGCCAACAAGTGCTAAGCATCTCTCGGGGAACTCCTTCAAGACTGTTGGAAGACCATTTCAGGTGACTACCTCTTGAAGCTCATCAAGAGAATGCCAAGAGTGTGCAAAGCAGTTATCAAAGCAAAAGGTGGCTACTTTGAAGAACCTAGAATATGACATATTTTCAGTTGTTTCACACTTTTTTGTTATGTATATAATTCCATATATAATTCCACATGTGTTAATTCATAGTTTTGATGCCTTCAGTGTGAATCTACAATTTTCATAGTCATGAAAATAAAGAAAACTCTTTGAATGAGAAGGTGTGTCCAAACTTTTGGTCTGTACCATATATATATATATATATATATATATATATATATATATATAATTAATATGTTACATTTTGAATTAAAATAGTTTTTAACATTTAACATGCTTTTGTCTTCATCTGATGTTACAACTCACCATGGACATTGAAACCACTTTTATTATTATTATTATTATTATTGATATTTGATTAATGTTGAATTACAATGTTTTTAATGAACAATTTGTTTTTATTATTACAATACATTTAACATTTGTCATGCTTATGTCTTCAAAATGGTGTTATAAAACACCCTAGTAAGTTGTAGGTATCAAAACCGCACATGCCATATTATTTTTAGTGGTAGTTGTATGGTTTTGATTATGAATTAAAAGTGTTTTAATGCATAAATAAAACTATTCTGACATTAAAATGTGACATATAACATGCATGTCTGTGTCTCGGTTTCTCAACTCACCTTATAAGTTATAGATATCAAAACCACTTTATTTCGATGAAGATAAACATGCAAATATTATATCAAGGTTTGAGACACACAGCACAAAAACAAAAAAACCTGATTTACAGATTCTGAAACAATGCATGTTGTGTCCCTGGTGTCCTGCACTACATCCTTAGTGTCTTATATCTTCTGTCGTCTGTCTCCTCGTCTTGGTAACTGTAGTGTCCTGAACTGTCTTCGGTGATCTTACATTTTAACACTCTTCAAAGTTGTGTCTAAAGTTTGCAGCTGTGTGAATTCCTCTCATTTATGTATCACACATCAATAGTTAACACATTTATTGTGCAAACATCTCCCGATTTTAGTGGTCAGTTATATAGAGAGACAATAAGAATGCAGACCAAGCACTCATAATATTTTGCCACCAATTACTATTGATTTTACTATCACTTAGCTGCAGGATGTTGTTTTATTACTAATATATTTAATGTGCAAATCAATAGAAACACTTGTTTGGCTCATTCTTAAGACACTAATAAAATCAAACATCTCAGGAGTGAAATGCTATCCGCTCAGAAGAGGGCCAGAGCAGATGTGTAATGCAATAGTTTAAAGAGATGCCATATCCTAGTCGTCTCCAATGAAAGCGTCTGACAGGGCCTTTCCAAACACAGGGTTATTTCCCAGTGCAGTAGCCTAGTTTTTAAATGAAGCCTCTCTTTTGGCAAACCAGCCCCATTAAGTTCACATTTCTAGATCAGACTGAAGCTGTCCAACTCATCAAACACAACAAACAATACTGTTTGCCCAGGTGCCATCTGTGCAGCGACTGACCCCCAGCAGGCCAAAAAAAAAAGGCCTCTCACTTGAGATTCAAGCTTAATTTCCTCCGATATGCACTTAATGCTATGTTTATATTGTCCGGTGGATGGACACGGTGAGAGAGAGCATTTTGAGATCAGCTAATGCCATGTAGTATCTCATTTTTCACCTGACAGCCCTGTATTGAACCAAGGACACATGATTCAGGCTTTTTAATGGCTGCCACATTTGCTAAGGATTGTGGGTAAGTAGTGATAATCCAAGCTGTATAATACAACCAACCTTTTTAGTTGCTGCTGGAGCTTTTTGCTCTGACTATAACTAGCTTTAAAAGCATTCGATAGCATCGGTGGGATAATTCATCATTAAAAATATATTCAAACGCAGGCCTTAAAATAATTCAGCCTGAAAAACAGTATAGAAAGAAAGGCAACATGACAACACCCAAGCCTTCCAGAAGACATACTGCCAGACAGAGCACAAAGACAACGGAAACAAAGTGTACCCAATGTTTACGTAGAAAATTCGGGAAGATTTATTCACCAAGGGTGAGTTAGGGATATGAATCCACCCTCCATTTAAAACAGTCTCTTATTCCCAGCAGCCCGGTGGGCTCTAAGCACGTCTAATTTCACCAACAGCTATAACTCTCCTGAAAACTACTGCAGCTCCTCCACCATTATATCAGCGTAATCTCCTCTCACATGAGGTAAAAATACACTTAAAATATACGAAGGACTCAGAGCTTTGCTGATGAGGGAACAACAAAAGGTGGATTTTATTTGTGAATCCATAAGTGAAATCTATAAGCATAATAAAGTGTTATGATCTGTTCAGACTGGTTTTATGGAATCACTATTTGCCTGTGTTAATCTATTTGAACTATTACTCAATTTGAATCTCTTTATATATATATATATATATATATATATATATATATATATATATATATATATATATATATATATATATATATATAGGCCTATATATATATATATATATATATATATATATATATATATATATATATAGGCCTATATATATATATATATATATATATATATATATATATATATATACAGGGGCGGACTGGCCATCTGGAGCACCGGGACTTTTCCCGGTGGGCCGCTAGCCAATGTGGGCCGGCCCACCCGGTACACAAATATATATATATATATATATATATATATATATATATATTTTTTTTTTTTTTTTTTTTTTTATTGACGGAAATCATAATATTACATCTCTTTTCTACGCAAATGGATGAGTGAGTCGATCGCGCAGCCAACAAGCGCGTTTTCGTCTAATTTAGAGAGAGACAGATTCATCTGGTACAGCGAATTTCTCTGAGCAGCAGGCCACTGTATACGTTCACTTAAAACATAACCGACTGTGTTTACGAGAATACTTGCAGAGACAATTATTTTGAAATAATTGTGTGTGTATTTGTTCATTCAGAAGTTAGGATACCCAAAATATGAATTAATTCTTTGTACGCGCATTGTCTGAAATGCTGCTCACAGCGCGTGCTTTGAACGAGTGCGCGCAAGCTTCGAACGCGCGCAAATTGTTTAAAAAAGTTGAATCAGCAAGATTTAGAAACAAGTGAAAACGATCAACTACGATACATTTCACCCCTCCAAGCGAGTGAACAACGCGAATTTTAAATCACTATTCACGATAGCCCGTCGGGAAGAGCAGTGATACATTTTGGAGCCCGACTGCAAAACACAATAGCCCCTGGACGTCGGGCTAGCGATTTTGCGAGCACTGCACCTCAGATCTATCCAGTTTGTGAACCACTGGTTTCCACAATGTTTTCGTTAAACAAAATAAATGATTATTTTAAAAGATTTACTCAAGAGAATAATCTGTTCACGAATCGGATCATGAACTTATATTACCGCATATTCATGCATCTGTTAATTGAATGCAAAGTGTGAGTTCTAGGAGAATGTTTGTCTCGTGATGAACATGTATCGCTCACTTGGAGTCGCTAATGAACAGCTGCAGCACGCAGGTTATCTTTTTTTTTTTTTTTCAATGGAGGATCAGTTGCCCTATTGGTTAAAATCCCCAAATAGTATACTTAAGTATCAAATAAATAAATTACATCAAAACAGGGGCGTTTGCGTTTTGATGTGGTGGGCTGGTGTGGGCCAGAAAGTCCAGGGCCACTTTTTGGTCCCAGTCCACCCCTGTATATATATATGAACAATTAATGTAGTAATGTTGGTATTCCAAATTGGGGGCAGTAAGATTTTGTTATGTTTAGCTAGCAAGGATGCATTAAATTGCTCAAAAGACAAGAAAGTCATTTATAATTAATAATTTTTATTTTATTTAAATTTTTTTGATTTCTAATGCTTTTCTTTTGAAAAATATGTATCACTGTTTTCACAGAAATATTAAGCAGCACTGTTAACAGTCTTTAGCAGCAAATCATTATATTAGAATGGCTTCTGAAGGATCATGTGAAACCGAAAACTGGAGTAATGACTGCTCACTATTTGCCATCACGGGAATAAATTACATTTTAAAATATATGTATTGAGAAAACTCTTATTTCGATTTCATGGGGCCTTAAAAATAAACACATAATTGTAAGAAAGTTTTAGTTGACGTTGATTTGCTGATTCTCCAAGTGTCAAAATCATGATGTTGATGTCGAATTACTAAAGAATAGATCGTGCTGTCGTGCCAAAACGAGGCCCTTTCCTCTTCACAGCTAAACAGCAGGTATTTACAGCATGACTTGGCACAAATCAGGTCTGATCGCTTTTGTGAACAGCTTTCTCTCTGGCCAGCCGGGGATTTTTTTAAGCCCAAACAAAGAGTGTCAAATGTTGGTGCCATTACTGCCAAGCATAATGAAGCATGCGTCTTTTCAGGAGGGGGGAAACGCTGAGTGACTGCGTGCAAGTAGGGCAGGTTGACGCCGTGTGGGCTTCAGATTGAGTGATGACTACATGGCATGATGGAGTAAGCCTTGGAAACAAAGCGAGCCGCGCTCTATTTATAATGCGTAATTGGTAATGTGATAAAGGCAGGGTTTGAGTACAGGCTACCTCGGGTCTGCACTCATGCATTCTGGCCAAGAAGAGCATTTTTCACAAAGCATTCATGGCTTGCTGAGTCTGTACAGCAGGTCCTGGCTCTAAGGTTGGGTGGCATGACGGTATAGACAGAGTAGCAGCATAAATGTGTCAAAATATAGAGATGCTGATATACCTAAAAATCTGACACCATTCAGAAAACTTCCAGTGTCAGCAGCTTTATTCATGTTAATGGGAGCAGGTTCATCAGTTTTGTGTCTTCAATAAATAATATCCATCAGAAAATGTGGACATTTAGAGAAATATTGGCTGTTTCTCATATTTACTTATTGGAATTCCATAATTTACTAGAAAGTAGACTTGAATGATGACAGTTCATCCGTGAAGCATTGTCTTATAAGTTGTGTTTCATTCATATTCAGTCTGAGAGAGATCTTGAGCCGATGTGACCCACAAAAAAGAGAAATGTCACATTACGATGCATGCCAGAAGATCCAAAAACACTTTGACACAAACATAAAGTCTAAAAATCCAATATTACAAGTGGTATAAGATCAGTGGTGTTTTGAATTGAATTTTGAGCAGAAGAAAGGGTTTTTAACATTGATGTTGTTGTGTACATTCAGTCTTTCAACTTAATGTTTCTAACAAAAATACACTGTAAAAAAGATTTGTCAAAACTGTAAATAAAACCGATTGTTGGATTAGATTTATACACGAAAATACAATTTTATTTTCTCTACTTTAAAATGTCACACTTTATTCAGTGTGTCACTTGTAATTATAATTATTCTCTTAAATTGTGTAGCAGCTTTTGAGTGAAAATTGTACAATAAAATAAAATAAAATAGGTTGTACTTACCAAGGACACTTTCATAAAATATTTGAATAAAAAATGACTGACACCAATCATTAAAATTTTTTATTTGTATATATTATAACATTAATTATTAATTATATACGGTATATACATACATATATATTATAATTTATATACATGACTCTTCATTTTCCATAAACTCAAATTGAATTTACAATGAGACTACAAATTGACTACAATAACACAGGCTAACAGCCTCCCTATATTCAGCCATACTGCAGCAGGGGTTGTGTGAGAATGTGGGGTAAGTGTGTGTGTGTTAGCCCCGGGGGTAAGTTCAGCAGGCAGCCTGTTAGTTCAGCTCAACCGGTGGACATGGCAACACAGGCAAGGTCGTGATGGTGATTATCAGTGTCCAAGGTCATGTGACCATGTGGGATTTGAAGAGAGGTAGCGAAAAGAAAACTGACATTGATCACGCTGAAGGTGGCCCTCTTTTCACAGAGGGAGAAATCAACAGATGGATAAATGGATTGTGGAATCATTCGTCACATGGCTTTTTGTGTGAGGTGCAAACTACAATTTCATTACAGGCAAGACTCTCATAATGATGCTGCTTATGTACATTTTTGACACCAGCAATGTGAATACATTTATACTGTGCCTTGCATTTTGAAACTTTATCCCATAAAGAAAAAAAAATCATATATTTTCTGATGCATTTACAAATATATTTCTACAAATAGTTAAAAAAATAATTCTGAAGGATCATGTGGCACTGAAGACGGGAGTAAAGGATGCTGAAAATTCAGCTTGCTATCAAAGGAATAAATTACATTTCAAAATGCATTACTTAAAATATAATTTATTAAAGAAAAAAAACTGATTTTATTTATGTATTTATTAAATGGGACTTATCAGGAAAATACCTTCAAAGTGCCTCCAACCCACAAATATGTCCTAGAACGTCTGCCGTCAACTTCTGGTGAATGCCAAAGTTCTGTCTCCTTTGAACTATATTCCTTAGTGATCGAGTGGTGAAGAAAAGCTCTTCAGCATGTGGCACTGGTTGACGGGGGCTGGGCTGCAATGATCTAAAGTGAGATGGAGGAACATGTCCTAGTCAGGTTGAAGGGTGAAGTGAATTGGGTGGGTGATGGGGGACTGGCATATTGGGTGGGGGTGGGGGGGCACTTTCTCCTCTAATGCCCCCCGGCACCTCAGCCATTAGTATTCCCTGGCGCGGCCGGAGTTCATACAGCTAATGGAGTCGCTACCTGGGGACATTAATTGTGCGTGACACCACTCGAGGGGCTTTTGTGCACTCGCTCTAATATCAGCACACACCCCACCGACAAAGCGCCGGGAAAGATTACAAACAAAGCCCAAATAACTGCCAACCTTACACTGCAGTTTGACAGAAGGGGGGCCTTAAGTTCACTCCTGACACCGATTGGCAAACCCCCGGGTGTGTAGCAACATCGGGTGATGGCGAATCTGTTTTCTCCGCTAGGAATAATAATAATAATAATAATAACACGCAGTGAGGGAATGTGTCTTCATCGAGAAGAAGAGGCCAAGGGATGATGTAAAGGCAACTTTGCAAATGTGGACTAATGCTTAGGAACAATGGCTTACAGCAACTCTAACAATATGGTATATGTTTCAAATAAAGCAAAATCTTATTACTAAACACATACTTTTATAATACATTAAGGTCCACTAGTGAAAGTGGTACTATTTTGCATTTGTATAGCTTAATAGAACCTTTTTCTTTACAAATTATATAATCAGCATAATTTGGGTGCCTAGTTGAATTTGCTATAACTACCAAAACTCCTAGCAATGCTAGCAACATTAACTCCACAAGTTTGTGTGAAACCAGATGACCGTGTTTCTAGCATGATTTGAGATCATCGAAGGAGCTTCTTCTGTATCCGCGGAAGAGCATTCTACCATGTGTAAATTACTGATGAAAAATGTGGGGCCTTATCCCCACTATAAGTCTGCATTTATTTGACTAAAAAGACCAGTCAAACAGTAATACTCTGAAATATTATATCAGTTTCAATTAACAGTTTTCTGTTTGAATATATTTTTTAATATAATTTGTTTTTATGATGGCAAAGCTGAATTTTCAGCAGCTGTTACTCCAGTCTTCAGTGTCACATGACCCTTCAGAAATCATTCTTATATGCAGATTTGCAGCTCAAGATACATTTATTAATATGATCAATGTTGAACAAAGTTGTGCTGCTTAATATTTTTGTACCTTTTATTAATACTTTTTGTATGTTTGTTATTCCTATGTCATAACATTTTTATTGAATCTTAAAAACATTTCCAGGTTTAAAGTAAAAAATCCTCTTTTTTATTTATCTGACCTTCATCTTTTGGACCCCACTGAACATAACATGCAGTAAAAGTGTATATACACAATTAATTTAACGCCAGAATATATGAGTACACTGGGTGATACTAGGGAAAATGGTGATTTAATTTGCTGAAAATAACAAGTGATCTTGCAAAACCCACAGGACATGAAATTAATGCGCTTGGAAATTATCATATTTCTCATTACACTGTCACCCGCCAAGCTCGTGCAGCTACCTGGTCCAGAAAGAAAAAAAAGACTGCTGGAATATGAGAAAGGAAGCTGTTAAATTGGTATGGATTATTGTATATTATTGTCATCTTTTCTCCCTATATCCCTTGCAATAACTGCTGCCTTTTGCCTTTATCATTTACTCAACTGAAAATGTATGATGTAATAAACTTCAGAAAAAAACAAGTCTCACCGAAACAGTGTCTGGCTATGTGTGTGTATGTGTGTGTACAGTCACCTGAGTTTATGCTAAGAGTCCCACAGACTTCATTGTGAGTGTAAGTAGAGGGATACATAAGAAGCTTTTGAATACAATATTTAATTTCTCTACACAAAACTTCAGACTTCTTATTATGTGATTCCAATCTAAGACTTTTAATAGGATCTTTGTCATCCAGGTTATTTGCCTTCATGGCCCTTGGCGTGATAGTATATGCCAATCCACTCATTCAGAGTTAGAAAATCATTACAGTCTTTTGTTACCGGATGTTCTAGCAAGCCACAATAATGCCAGCCTTATGTTAGGAGTGTCAAAACTATTCTCCAAAGATAATGTGAAAAATGGCTTCAAAAGAGCCACTCTGAGAGATAATATGATAATTTGATTTCCTTGATAAGCACCATGGAAAAAGCCTCACTCTGCACCCCCCACCCCTTTTTTTAAGAAGCAAAATCCATTACCTCTACTTAAATCACCCTAGCATAAATTAAGTATTCTCACCGGCTATTAGGCTATCCATTAATACAGCCAGGGTCAAGACAATTGAAACCTAAAGTCAAGAAATATGGAGAAGTATTTTTTCAAAACGTTTAGTCTAATGGCTTCTGAGCGAGAGTCCAGGATCTTTTGCCATTAATTGTGAAATTATCTTTCTTTCCTTTTTCTTCTTATAAACAAGCAGGAGGAGATAAGAGGCACAGGGGCCGATAATCCTGTTGCGCGAAATGAATTTTGGTTCCACTTGTTTCTTTATGTTTCAGGCAATTTCTGCTGGGCAATAGATTGTTTCTGGAGATATGGGCTGAGAGAGTAGAGATGGGGAAATTTCTGAAGGCAAGTGTAAAATTAGTTTAGGACCAAAACTGCATCAAACTCTGAATAATTATAGAGTAGTGGGGCCATGGTTACATTTAAACTATTACAAAATAGCATTTCATTGTAATCAAAATTAATCCCCTTTGAACCGAAAAAAGCGTTCAATATATTCCTGGCAGTGGGAGAAATCTGATTAATCGGATCCATCATCTATTTACTAATGCAGTGGGAATTAAACTAGAAAGCTCCATTAAAACAGCCAAATTACGTTTTAATGATAATTCTCATTTTCTGTAACAAAAAATAAATTTGGAATAATCATGAGAGCACAAAAGTTTGATGATCTACTATTACTAAGGGATATTGTCTGGAGAGTTTGCTGTTAGATTAAGATTGTTCATAGATGAGGGCTCCTGAATGTCTACACAACAGACATAACTTGGACATTCCCCAGAGCGCTAATGGTCAAAGGTGAGGCTTTATGGGTCTCACACTCCAAAAAAAAGTCTTAATAATCATTCTATATTTATGAGAATAGTAATATCCAAAAAAAAAAAAACATTAAGAATCAATCATAACTTTCTAGATATATTTGCAGAATATAATATCTTATATAACATATCTGTAGAACATGCCTAAAATAAGCAGTATTTTCATTCGTTGGTGTATATGCTAATATAATTTTGCAATATAGTGTGAACGAGCCTTTAATATAGCATAATTATAATTTAAAAGGTTGCATCATATGGACCCCTTTTATAATTCTTTTATGGTGTATTTGTGTGTTTTTTTGCATGGAAAAGAGCAGTCAGCACATTATATTAAAATATTTCCTTTTATGACCTACACAAGAGAGAAAGTCATTGGGGTTTGGAGTGACACAGGATGAGTAAATGATGACAGAATTTTCATTTTTGGGTGAACTATCCCTATAATCCTTCAGTCAAGAACGACACTGACATTAACTGTGAGCAATACTGCAGGGAGGAAAAATATAATCACACACATAAACAAGTTCAGAGGAAATATTCCACAATATGAAACCAAAATGAGATTCAGAAGAATCGTATGTATTGTGAAGAGAGTGACAAGGTGAAAGGAAAAACAACGTCAGTGCTTCTCACGTTCTGCTCTTCGACAGCAGGTGAGCTCATCTATAACGCATCAACGTATCTCCCCCATACTGAAACCTCTGACATGGGACCTTAGCTTAGAGGAGATGAAATTAAGTGAAATAAAAATCGTATTAAAAATTATTATCGCCTAACAGCCATTAGTCTAAAGTGTGCTGTCACCATTTGATGGATTTCTCACTTAGTTCAATGAATGTTCTAACGACATTGATAAAATCACTGCAAACCAAATACAGTTAACCCACTCATGGAGAGCCACACATTGTGTCAACACCATAGAGAGAAGCCTGCTAAAGGAAATACAGATCATTTTTTTTGTCTTCGAAAACCTCACTGTATTAGCCGTTCATCACTTTAGTACCAGCAGAGATGAAAAAAAAAAATGCTTTCAAACTGTAAATAAACAATCACCTTAACCCTTGTATTGTGTTTGATTTCTGGGTATGATTTTTATGGAGCGGTTCAAATTGACACTTAGTCCCTAAATATCACATATCACATTATTAAAAACAAGAAGGAATCAGGTTTGAGCAGAACAATTTTAATATCAGTATTTGTCATACAGTGTACAAACAATTAATACAAAAAAGTATGATTTTAAAAAAAATCTTCATACACATTTTTTAAACCCTTAACTGTCACCATCCCACTGGCAGAAGTTTACTTCTATATTATTACATTCTATTACATTTATTAAATGTTGAGTATGTATATTTTTCTTACAAAAACGCATTGATTCACTACAGAAGGCCTTTGTTCACCCCCCGGAACCATGTGAGACACTTTTGTTATGGATGTGCTTTTTATTAAGCTTCTCTTGGACAGATGCAGTGCAACACCTGCTAAATGGCAACAAACTGCTTGAAAGAGCAAAGGCCATTTTTAATATAACTCGTGGATTCGTATGAAAGAAGAAAGTCATATACACCTAGGATGACTTCAGAATGAGTAATTTATGGCCTAATTTTCATTTTTGGGTGAACTGACCCTTTAAATCACAGGTTAAATTGTATTTTTTGACAGCTCAAAAATCAAAATGGGTCAAATTGACCCAGAACATAATACAAAGGTTAAGGTGACATTTACCTTTATGGCAATTTCTGTGGGTGAAATGCAGTTATCGCAATAGAAATTTGCATAATCTGGAATTTCACAAACCATTTCATCACACAAAAAGTTTGCATCGGATTCATGTTTGTAAACCACTGAACAAATTTGCATTTACTGTACCATCGTGAAACTACCCTTTACTCTCCACTCAGCAGTGTAATGTGCCTGTGGGCCTGAATTTTTCCTCAGTATTCAGTGACTACTTCACTATTTCATCTACCTCCAACTATTTTTCTACTTTGGGGAAAACACTTTCTATCACTGTCAGATAGAGCAGGGATAAAAAGTCTCCAGCCCTGGATTAGCTGTCCACTTGCCTCCCTGCAGTCTCAGAACAATAAAACACAAGAGTGCACTTCCCTACATGGGTCCTCCACGTTTACTTAGAGCAGCTGAGATACGGCTGCTCCAGGCCATTGTGTTTTGGATCTTTAAGCTTGAGTCACAAAAAGCATTTCAGAGCCTGATTTGAATATGAGCTCATTTTGATGAATCAGCTCATTGTTTTATTTCCAGTTTAAATTTTCGGTTGATCGTTTATAAAGTGACGTAGGGAAAAAAATAGAATCCTCAAAGAAATCTTCACATTACATTTTTCTCAGTCCTCGTTTGTGGATTTCAGATTGTCTGTGTCCCTCGATGCAGCCGAGATGATCTGATTCTGAGGAAAAACAGACATATAAACCTTTCAATCTGTTTAATTAAGACAGCTTAGCTTGGCTGAGTATTTAAAGTAATTACTGTATTAATTACAGCATGAATTAAATGACATAATTGCCTTTGAAAACAATGACTCCGATAGCTTAGGTAAGGTAAAGGGTTAATTTACTATGGAACCAAGCATGCATTATTTACGCACCCTGATGAATAATACATTTAAGAAGCAGGCTTATAAATTTCCCAACACAAAGCTAAAGCAAAGCAGAGAGCCCAAGCCGAGGCTGATTTGAATATATGTCTCAGATGAATATTACTTGAGTTATGGTTGTGGCAGAGTGGAGGCCCTCATTTTGTTTCTGTAGCTGTGTAAAAAAAAACAGAGGAATTGAAACATTTTTCCCTTTACAAATGACCTCTTAATATCAGCCATAGGATTAAAGAGGGAGAAAGAGGAATGTTTCAAATGGCTCCATACTGTTTTAATGAAAAAGTTGCTTATGGATTGATAATATTGTTAACTATGCTACATTAGGGCATTAAATGTAATACTGCAGGTTACATCATTAGTCCTTTACAACATTCAGTCCTTTTGAGTGAATAGTTGAGTCATTCATTAAAAAGATTCATTCAAAACACTGATTCATGAGTGACTACCTTTATGAGTTGAAATATTAACTCATCCGAATCGTTCATAATAAACAATTTATTCGTGAATTCCACTTTATTGCTCAGCTGCGAGTTGTTTTCACTGGCACAGCAAAAGTGCACAAAGTAGCCTAACGGCAATTTTGTGTGTTAAAATTAATATTATTTTGATATTTTTATAATATTAGGATTACTTGCTTTTATATCCACCTTATCTTGCAACATGGAAGTAAGGTAGCCTATTTTCTGTGAATGTGCGAGACTTTGGATTCATTAATCACTGTAGGTAACAGTAGCCTAAATGGTTAAAACTATTTGCGCTACAAACCATTGTGTTTATGACTAAGTTAATAAAAATAAATAAATAAATACCAGTTTGCAAAATCAAGTAGCTTAACAGATTTTATATGGTTTTATACAGTGAAATCTGGAAGTGACTGACATTATTGTTATTGTCATAATATATAGCCTAGATATGTCAAACTGAGCAAAAAGCTAGTTAAACTAGATTGTTCCCCAATTAACAAAACAGAAACTATTATTTGAAATGATGAAATAGGCTGATTTAGCTAGAAGAACAGCAACAAAAAAAAAAACATCAAAATAAAACAAAGAGCATTTCAAGGTCATGTTTACCCTTGTTTCCTGAAAATAATGGCTGGTTTACACACAGAGCTGTATTTTTTTTAATGCTGTGCATATTTCTCTACCGAGCAGTCAATCTTATCTGACAGTGCAAAAAAATAAAAATATTAAGCAGCATATTGATGATCAGTTGGGGAGCTATAGCTCTTCAAAGCATTGTTTCATTAAGAGTGAACGCTATTACTACTGTACATCAAACTGAGCATGTTGTAGGAAGATGACTGAATTAGTGAAAACTGGGGGCCATAAATAATAATATTCCTCTCTGGAAGTGTGCATGTATATCCGAGAGGTGAAATGTAAAGAAAGACAGTAAAATAATGGATAAGTTTGGCATCCAAGAAGAAAATAGAGGAGAAATTTTCTAGAAAGTCTTGTAATCATCAGCCTTTTCAATAAAGCCCTACCGTGATTTGTGTTTTTAAAAAGAGACATGGCAATAGGCAGCCGTGAGGTGCCATTGCCGCCCAAGCACCCATGTGATGGCACAACACTTTCATTTCCCCCAGCCTAGACATCAGAAGGGGAGAAAAAAAAAATTACATCTCAGTCTGACGAGTGACTAATCAAGGAGCTCGAAACGGTGCTGCAATAAATTACTCCGCCGTGAAATAAACCACACAAACAGACTGATGATAATAAATGTAAATTATTTCTCCGAAGAAATTTTCCCCGGTACATGAGTAATACCAACCATCAGGAAAGGAGTCTTCCTTAACATTAATTACAGAAAATGACAAGTGAGCTGACAAGTAGGAAGGCTCATTATCTGCGAACATATTCACAACTTCGCAATTTGCCGCGAAGATGGACTCCAGCTAAATTAATCTCTTTTCTTTGCATGAGCCCCTTCTAATTTTCATGTTATTAACAGGTTTGCAGTATCACTCAGTGCTTGTCAGCCTAATCAGGTTTTTTCTTCCTCTTCGTCTTCCTCCACCGATGTTCGGGGAGAGCGCGGTGTCGCTTTCAAAAGGATCAGGTCGCTTAATGTGTTCTCCATCACGTGTCCCCCACTCCACAAGGATGCTTTTAATAAGGTTCCTTAATCATTCCTCTTTTTGCTCAACTTTTGGCCCCGTTGGCGTCCATTATCACTGGCTTTTGTACCAGGTAGAGTCATTAAGGGGAAGGGAAGGTTTATCAAGCGAATGTAGGGGGCTTCGCTTTACTATAATTGAGAGACGTGCACGCCGGCATGAGGGAAATCTTGTTTTAGCCACCATGCTAAGCGTCTTGACTCCTGAGTTCTACTGAAATGATGGAGCGTGAGGACAATGTTGAAAACCTTTTTGTGTTTGATTAAACTTAATGAGGCTGAAAGAGAAATCCATTTGGGAAAAAAAGATGCTAAATCATGTAGAGGAGGCGAATTGATTGTTCTGATTGGTATCACTGTTCTCTTTGAGTTATTTAAATGATGAGTGTACAGTCTTTATAGTTTCATAACAGTTTTACTTAAGTTTAACATGCTCATTTACATGTTATTAAAAGGAGTAAGCCTCTGCAAAAATCTCCACCGATTTCGGCAGAATGCCAGTCAAACTCATCATCCCATGCATGTTTGTTTATCCAATGTTTTGATAATGCTTTTAGAGCCTGCTGTCAGATCAGCCATGTCTAGATCTATTTAAGATGTATTTTAGGAAAATTATATGGTTATATTTTTATTTTAATAAAATATATATATTTCATATTTTTTTATATATTTCCTATACACTGAACAAAATTATATCAGACCCGACTACAGTTCGTCGTCATAACCGACTTGAGTGGGCAAATGCTCACATTCGATGCTGTCTGGCACTTTGGAGAGGTGTTCTCTCCACGTAGATTACACATAAACCCCGGTTTTCACTGTACAGGGCAGATGGCAGACTGTGTATGGTGTCATGTAGGTGAGCGGTTTGCTGATATCAACATTGTGGATCGAGTGGCCCATGGTGGTGGTGGGGTTATGGTATGGGCAGGCATATGTTATGGACAACGAACACAGGTGCATTTTATTGATGGCATTCTGAAAGCACAGAGATACCGTGACGAGATCCTGAGGCCCATTGTTCTGCCATTCATCCACGACCATCACCTCGTGTTGCAGCATGATAATGCACGGCCCCATGTTGCAATGATCTGTTCACAATTCCTGGAAGCTGAGAACAATCTCAGTTCTTGCATGACCAGCATACTCAATGGACATGTCACCCATTGAGCATGTTTGGGATGCTCTGGAGAGCCGTATACGAAAGTGTGTTCCAGTTCCTGCCAATATCCAGCAACTTCGCACTTCGACATTGAAGAGGAGTGGACCAACATTCCACAGGCCACAATAAACAACCTGATCAACTCTATGCGAAGGAGATGTGTTGCACTGTGTGAGGCAAATGGTGGTTTCAGCAGAAACTTTTTTTTTTTGATGGAAGTCTGATGAAGTAACATTTGCAGATATAAACTTATTTGATTTTAACTTGAATTACTTATTCTGTAAATTATGAATTGCACATGTATATTTGTCTTTCTCTGTACTTACAATAGTAGGAAATGTTAAACTTTATAGGAAGATTAATGTGTTTAGACATTTGTAAATCTACAAATTTATAAAGTAAATCTGTAAGCTTGAATAATGACAACTGGACTGAATTGATTTAACATTCAGAGCAGTAGTTGGAAGGTCCTTCCATCAGATCATTGCCATTCCTGTGATGAGGGCGGGACTGTAGTCCTACTAAACTGTCAGTTATTGGCCAAACCCTACTAATTAGCATCTTGGGATTGATCTCCACCCTTAAGGGGCGTTCACACCGGCAACAATTTACAATGAAAAAAAAAAAAAGACCAAAAGTTATTTATTTTGAGACCACTGGCAATGTGACAAAGTTAAACAGAATTCATCTTTATACAAAGGTCCATCAACACCTTTGGCAACTTCTAATGGGAGCGCAGACATTATAGCTCCCGATACAGTTGGATCCTGCAGTTGAGAAGGAACACCCACTAGCAACCAGGACAGCGACTTGGCGACCCCAGCAATTTAATCACTGTCATTGCGAAAACCCCTTTAGTTTGTGGCCAGCATTCTTAAGCAACAGAATGCCAACACTCTAAACTAAATGAACTGCACTGTAATCTTTTTTATAAGTATGGTAATGTCTGCCACACCATGGTTGTGCTGTAGAATATATATATATATATACTTAAAGTTTAATATATTTTATGTTTAAAATATAACATATTCAGAATATAGACGTAATGTAAACATTAAATATTAAAAAATAATGTTTACAAGACAAATATTTGCTTAATTTCAATATAATATGACTAACAATAAACCATTCTCTTGGTCCAGCTTCTATGGGAAGACATTTTTTACAGCTAATTTTATCATCATGTAAAGAAAGGCGATAAACAAAACTCCTTTATTAACTCATGAATTTATGAGCTATGAAACATTTATATCAAGATGTAGCGTATTCAAGGACACATGACTGACTTCATCCACCTATATGCGGATTCACTGCCGACTCTGAACCATGTATCCATCTTCCCAGCCTTCCCATTTTCCAAAGCATCCTTATAACTCTTCCATCCTCCATTTGCTTGTGCCTGGTCTCAGACAAATGCAATTGTAAGCGATGTTGTGAGTTTTGTTTTGCTGGAATTAATAAATCACGATGGGAGTGTGAAGTATCTGCATGTCTGAAATGTAATCCGCGCATTTGCCTGTATATCAAGGCCCTGTTTAATTCACAGGTAGCCTCATGATAGCTGATGCAGAAACGCAATATGTCATGCAAAATTAGTTCAGAGAGAATAAGTTTCAGGATGGAACGCACAAGAAAAAAAGAAAAGAAAAGGATGACAAGAGGGAGGTGGTACCAACCACAGAGGTTTTATCTGCGCCCCTCTACCACCCTCCCCTTAATTACATTTCACACACTGTAGTGCCACAATAGCCCTGTGTAACCTTTGGAGGCTGTGCCTTTTTAATAATGCAAAGTATACATTTTCATATCTGTTTTTTTTCCAGCACTCTCCCCATTTATTAATTTGCTGAACAAAATAAAACAAAAGGAGGGAAGTAATGAGCTTCTTTGCTGAGGCAGGCAGAACACAATGCAATCCGGTCTGCGTTCAGAGAATGAGAACACAGTGTAGTAAACCGTCTTTAAACTGAACGTCTCACCAGGGACAAGGAATGCATTTGTACATGAAAACCATGAATGTGAACTTAACCCTCATAGTCTTGTTAAGTTTTCAGAGACTCCCAGGCCATCTTGAAAAATACACCAAATATTGAAGTTTTGATACTCTATAACTTTGAGTATTACAGTTATACTTTCACTAAGACCTCCTTTTTTTCAATCAAGAAGTTTTATTATTAGAATTATTGCATATGAAGAGTTCAGATGCAAAAGCCTCATGCCGTTTGAAATGTTCTTATAAAATGGACATTTTTCTCAGGCTCAGTTATTTCACTTTAATGGAAAGGAAAAGAACCTATTCATTGCTATTAAAGTGAAATTACTGAACCTACACATAGGATCCTGATAAAAAATAAAAAATTAAACAAAAATAATTTAAGAAGAAAATTTCAAATGGCACTTAGAAACTGAAATCTAAATTAAGTTTTGTGTTATTTACGAATATGTTTTCACAGCATAAACCAGTAAGACCTCCATTTATCTTTGGAACACAGTTTAAGATATTTTAGATTTAGTCCGAGAGCTCTCAGTCCCTCCATTGAAGCTGTGTGAACGGTTTACTGTCCATGTCCAGAAAGGTAAGAAAAACATCATCAAAGTAGTCCATGTGACATCAGAGGTTCAGTTAGAATATTTTGAAGCATCGGAAATACATTTCGGTCCAAAAATATCAAAAACTACAACTTTTTTCAACATTGTCTTCTCTTCCGTGTCTGTTGTGAGAGAGTTCAAAACAAAGCAGTTTGTGATATCCGGTTCGCGAACAAATCATTTGATGTAACCGGATCTTTTTGAACCAGTTCACAAAATTGAACTGAATTGTTTACGGTTATAAACAAATTTATAAAATTATAAACAAATAAAGAAAACTCTATATCCTTAACAATAATTAAATCCTTTTACTTAATATATATAAAACAGTGCTTACCTAAGTGATGATACTGTCGGGAAAAAAACGCCATCGAATGACTTAAAGACTTCTCGAAGACGAAGCAGGAGAGGTTGAACTGACCAGTTTGGAGCCACCTAAGCAGTTGTACAGAAGCACATATTGTGAAAAAATACCATTCAGATCTTATTGTTAATTATTCTCATAGCCTGCAAAGAAAATTACCTGCCAGAGTGATTGCACTGTCGAGAAAAAAAAACCTTGCGCTCGTCTGACCATTCTCAGGCAACTCGAAGACGAAGCAGGAAAACTGAAATTACTAACTTGCCGCCACCTACACCATTGTAAAGATGTGCATATTTGTGAACAAATTTCATTCAAAACATGGCTTAAATTGATACACAAAGAACCACCGCTTACCGGAGTGATAACAATGACGGACCAACGTTAACTGGGCGCCTGAGGCAACTCTAAAATGGCGTACAAAAGCACATATTTTGAACAAACATATTTCAACTCTTACGGTAAACATTATATAGAGAACAGCACCTACCGGAGAGATTAACTTACACTGTCAGGCAGAAAAAAATAGGCGACGTCTGACCTGAGGTAACAATAAGACAATAAGGGAAAATTTAACTGACTAACTTGCCGACACCTATGTTGTACAAAAGCGCATATTGTGAACAAACATCATTTGAACCATATCGTGAATTGATACACATAGAACTACACTTACCAGAGCGATCACAATGAGGGAATAAACAGACGCCACTTAAGGAAACTCGGAAATGAAACAGGAGAAATTAAAATGCCGTTGTTTATAAAAAGCGATCGAACTGCGCATGCTCATCAGCCTTTGGAGGCCAATACTAATAACCAACTTAAAGTTGTTAGTTGTTCGAACTTGAAATATTAATTTGGTGTAACAAATTGATCTAAATTTCTATTTAACTTACATTTTTGTGTTATCTCAATTTTTTAATGTTAAATTGTTGAATTAACTTTAAAAACTGAGTTTTTAAATCAAAATGTGAGTTGGATTTTTTTACAGTGTAGCTTCTCAATAGACTTTGGTTGATTCAGAGTTTAAGTGTTGCCCATGAGCTCTGTGCTACCTTTCACTGGGATGCAGCCATAAAAAGACATCTGTTGTTGAAGCATGGAGGAGCCCGATGAGACCGCACTTCCTTAATTAACCGGGCCTTCTCTAAAGCGCCACCAGAGATATGAGTGATCTTTGTAAGACACCGGCGATATTTAATATCTGATTAAAATCATCCTCACGATAAGATTTTACAATGAGCCACTTAAGAGTACAGTAAATGTGAAGCTCTTCGATGTGGATTATACTTTTTCATTTACCTAGATGGTGATTAATATGCTGTCAGTGTTAACCTTGGCAAATGCCATTTGGTTCCTGCAAATTGTCTGCTCTTCTTTGCCCTTTGAAGTATTGAACTTTGCCATAGAAACTCTACTCTCATCCAGCCTTATCTCGTTCAGTCTATAAGCCCTATTGGGTTGTTCCGATATTTGTAACACAATATTATCCAAATATATATGAAAATAGCTCACATTAAAGCTAAAGTGGGTAATCTCTGTGCAAAGTTTAAACAGTTTTCCCAAAGTACAAGCTTTGTCAAACAAATAGGCCTTCCCCAAATTCATTTTCAGTATTAAATTAGTAGTATTTCTAAACTATATATATATATATATATATATATATATATATATATATAAAATTGTTCGGGTTTCTACAAAAATATTAAGCAGCACAACTGTTTTCAACATTAATAATAATTAGACAGGTTTTTTGATCACCAAATTAGCTGATTTTAATGGATTATGAAGGATCATGTGACACTGAAGACTAGAGTAATGGCTTCTAAAACTATAGCTTTGCCATCCTATGAATACATAACAATTTAAAATATATTTTAAAATTTAAATTCAAATTAAATAAATAGATAAAAAATAATAATGATTCGGCTGATTATGAGAAGTGCTTTGCGTGTTACACTTACATGTGCACCATATTAACACAGTGTGATCTGTGAGGGCCCATCAGTTTTAAATGCCATAGGAAGTTGACCGGGTTGCTTCCTGTAAAGTGTCGCAGTGAGCTGGCATGTCCACAGGCACACAGACACATCTGCCACTGCACAGGGTGTCAGACAGAGACTAATGGGTTGGTTGCTTTGCTACAGATGAAAGTTCACGAATACCAAGCGTCATGTTCAGGAACATGTTACAGCATGAAATCTCATCACATTAGTCAATAACTCGGAATCATATAAGCAAAAATCAATATAAATGTTTTTATACAGACCCCCACATATGCAGCCTTCTCAAAACGTTCAAATATATAAAGGAAGCTGTGTGTAAAAAGGCTGCATGCAAGAAAAAGTAAATGTAATACAACCACATTAATTGTAATGCATGCTAACTATGTTAGTAAAATGTTTACACTATTTTATCAAATGATCTTAAAAATAAAAGTTTCAAACATGGGTTTTCACAGAAGAAGAATTCTGTATTCCCCAATACTTTTAGTAAAACATTCTTAAAAAAAAATTTCTTAGTGTGAAGAACCCTTAAACAATCTAAAAAATATTTTTTGTCCACTATGCAGAGCCTTTTGTCCAATGAATGGATGTTAAAAGTTCTTCACAGAACCACAGACTCCTAGTGAACCTTTACTTTTATGATTTTAGTGGTCAGATTGAAAACCCCTGTATAAAAGTACACATAGATGCTAAAATGCCTGATAAGTTAACACAAACATTAGTTTACTGTAATCCGAAAATTGTGAATTATTTCACTTTTAGTTTACTGTGAATGACTTAAACTGATGTTTTTCTTTAAATGTGATGTTATTGTCAAGTATTTCATGTTCAAACTGTGGTTCAAGATATATATATTTCAGTTAAAAGTGATGGTAAATCTGTGCTGCTTTCTGCAAATAAAATATGCGGCTGACATAAATGAGCTGTGGCAGCTGCTACAAGGGCTTTTTAATTGAATGATTATTGTATGAAATAGTTGTTTTTAATGGAGCGTGTTCTTCCCCAATTACTTCCACTTAAAGGACCTGAACCCTTGGCAGGTCCACTAAACCACAGGCCCAGAACCACACTGTGAGTGTGTGTGCATGCACATGTAGGGGGCCACAGCTGTCCCCCTGAGCCAAAAACCCTTGGAAGCCCAAGAGTGTGTTTTTGTTATGTGTGTGTGTAAAACTTGTTCATGTATGTGAGATGCCAACATGCGAGGACAGCCTTTGCAGATGCAGTCTACTACAGCTATCGCTCCTAATCCCTGACACCCAGCATCTGCTTCTTATCTTAGTGGCTCATCCCCATTTGAATGAATAACCCTTCATAGCGCTCTGATCAGATAAGGGAATGTCTATGATGAGATATTATCATCATCTTAAACTCATGGAGAGAAACTGGGACGAAGATGAAACTGTGATTAACATCCCATAATGATGTGTGCTTTTGACTGGAGTTCTTGGTTTGATCTTATTCTAGTGAGTATAATGTTAGTCCATGCATCTCTGAAAGAAAGTGTCCTATGTTGTTTTAATGAACTGCAAGTCGAATGCGACCTAAAAGAAGATGAAAAAGATCATGTTCTAATGTTTTTCTAAGAAGGTCATTTTTTTTACTTGTACCGTTTTTTTGATACAACGTCTAGCATTTTTTCAGCAATTGTAAAGCGTGGAAGTCTAGCAGTAGTGTCTTGAACATTTTTTTAATTCTTATTTTAACCACTGGCAGTCCTGACTGACTTGTTGACTTAGGTGAGATGTAAGATATATTAGTATGACCAAAATATTATATCACAATATAAGTCATTTTATTTTGCGGTAAACAATATGTATATTTTGATATAGTTACCCCAACAATATCCCAACAACTGCAAAATCTAAATACATTTAGTGTATTTGCATTTTAGTGCATGTGTCAGTGTGTTCAGATACTCGTCTTAACATACTTGACAGACACCCAAGAAACTCTTCTCCATCCATCTCCTCTCATCCACTCACTAAACCAGGAAACACTGATCCATAATGCCTCAAGAGTACAGCAGGTCCCCAGCACAGGTAGCCCGTCTGCATGTGAGCGGATGGTTGAGGAGAGACCCCCTGCGCGAAATTAAATTCTCCAGTTGGATGGCTGAGCCGTCCTCATCCTCGCCCCCCGCTCTGCTCCGCCGAGCCGTCCCTTCATTATTCCCGCCGCCCGTAACTGAGTGAGCGCTTCACTCCGCACCCATCTAGTCTGTTTAATGCCAGCTCAGCTGCTTCAGGGTAGACGACAGGCTTGTCAGTCTCCAGTGGAACACACTGTATTAACGTTCCTTCACTTCATTTATTCTTCTTTCACACTACACACACAGGATGTTGTCCCACTCCTAGCATTCCCCAGATACACACTGCTGTTTCATTTGCAAGTTTGATGAGTTGTTGTTGTTGTTCCATATTTTGGCCTGACAATTTTTTTGAATTGTTTTTAGGCCAATTACTGCAACAGTGTTAAATATATATATATATATGGCCCTGTCCCAGATGGCAGTCTAAACCCTTGCATCTTCCTCTGAGTCCGCAGTTTCATGACGTAATGCCGCTTTAGACAGTGACGATGTGCTGATTCAGACTGACAATTAAATATACTTTAAAGGCTTTTGCACTCAGCTGTTTTCGATATTGAGCTTTGTGCTCCTGTATCCTACCTCTTTCATTCAGCACAAATCCAAATATTCCATAATATTTCCATATTTGCGATGTAACGTGTCTTATTAATAATGCATCACTGTATAAAGGTATTCTTATTTGTGTACACTCACAATGAAAACAAAGCGTTGTTTTTTTTAATAAAGAAAACAAATAGGATGACACTTTCTGCCATTTGAGTTTCCTTTCTGTGAAGTAATGAAGCCTGACACAAAAATGAATTGAAATTCAATTAAGTTCAATTCAATTCAATTCAAAGAATTTTATTAATCTCAGGGGATAATTGCTTTCCATGTTACAATTGCTCTCAGAAAGAAAGAAATGAAAGAAAAAGAAAATAATAAAATTAATAAATATATACTTATATTTAAAATTAATAAGTAATACAAATAATAATAAAGACTATACAAATAAAAATGGTAGCTTTGATCAAATCTAAAGTTAATTTGGTGCAAGAATGACAATTTCGTGTATAATAAGTCCAGTGTGATAATGATAATTAAATACAGTAGTTATAAAGTATATATTGCACACTAATCTAGTATTAATAAATAAGCAATAATAATAATAATACATTGTATTGCACATGAAAATCCCCTGTTGCACATAAATATATGTGAACTGCACAGAAACTCAGCATATATAGGCTATGTTACATGTCGCACAGTTTTTCCCCTTTGTTTATCTGTAAACTAAATCAAATATATTTCAAGAATTTATTTATTTTATGTATATATGTACTGCAAATGATGTGTGTATGTATATATATAAATTTATTTTATTTTATTTTTTCAGTTGTAACGAAAACGTATCGAACCGTGACCCCCGAACTGAGGTACGTACCGAACCGTGACATCTGTGTACTGTTCCACCACTAATATATATAGATATATGTATAAATTAACAAATTAATAGTATTTTCACAATATATTGCACCACATCAATACCAGATATTGAATATTGTTTTTTTGCCAATTTAAGAGATTTATTTATTTATTTTCCCCAGTATAGGACGATACTGTATATTTATTTGTGCATATTTAATTGTGTAATCTCCCCTATTTTTATTACCTTTGCTGGCATACCAATTGATGTGAATCTTCAAAAACACTAACAATTTAATAACAATGTTAAACGCAAATCTTTAGCAAATCTCAACATAATAGCTATGTTGTTTATAGGTTTTAATGTCCAAATTTACTTTTTAATGCAATAATCTGATTGATTTTAGTGGTTTAATTTTAATTAATTTCGCTAAGAAAATAAAGTATTTTAATATCAGCCATAACATAACAAACGTAATGTCATTGGCTTAAAATAATAATAATAATCATTTATTTATTTATTTATTACAGGGACAGTGCATATTAATAAACATTTCTGCCAATATGCCAGAGTTAGCCAGAAGTCTATTTTTCATCTGCAGTCCCAGGACAGATGTTTAAAAGTCACCCTAAAAGTCAGTAAGAATAAATATAACAATAAAAAAATTACGATACATTTAATAAATCCTATTATGTTAAAAAGTACAATCGAAATACAGCAAACCAACAATCAAAACAAACATCTGACAAAACATGACATACACACACACACACAAGGCAAGAAGCCAGCAGAGGATAGAGCAGGTCTAGAAATGTGTTAATGTTGACAGATATGAAATTCAAGAAATCATTTCTTTAAATGGTTCTTAAATG
Source organism: Carassius carassius (assembly GCF_963082965.1). Lineage (NCBI taxonomy): Eukaryota > Metazoa > Chordata > Actinopteri > Cypriniformes > Cyprinidae > Carassius > Carassius carassius. Next base: position 14,575,342 of record NC_081775.1, read on the forward strand.
TACAATATGTATTTTGATTTCTGATGATTAAGGGAATGCGATTCCATTCAGTAGCAGCTAGAACAGAAAAACACTTTTTCTAAAGGGAATGACACAATCTCCCCGCGCTGCACTTCTAGTTCTGCTGTGATCAGCTGTACAGATACTAGCAAACTGGTGGAGTGGAGGGGATGATAAAACATTAATAATTTTGTATAGAAGACATAGATTTGAGTATTTGACCATGTTTTCCCAACTGAGTAATCTGTGTTTTTGTAATATTGGACAATGATGAGAAATAATTGGTTTCTTATCCAGAATTTTAACAGTTTGTTTGTAAAGTGACTGCAGAGGTTTCAGAGATGTAACACCAGCTTGTGACCAGATGGGAAGACAGTAAGTGATATGTGATAAGATCATAGAGTGCATGTACATTTTTGCTGCCTGTGTGGACATTTGATGGCGAATGTGTCTAAAATTCATGAGGTTTAATTTTCATGCGATTACAGACCCTTTTTACATGTGATGTAAATGACAACTTTGAATCAATCAAAACCCCCAGATATTTGTATTCTGACATGATCTGCAGCCTTTAATAACAATAATAATAATAATAATAATAAATATTTCTCAGTTTTCTCATAATTGACTTTAATTTTACATTAATTTTATCACCCTAAATGTCATAAAACCCAGACCTGATCATTTTGTTGTCAGTGCTTGATGAGATTGCAGGGCAGCCCAATTAAATTAATGTTATGCAGACATACAGTACCTCACCTACAGTATAGAAAAGCAAACATTGTGTCAGAACCCTGCAAATCAGAATGCAGTGAAATATAGGGAAGAGGGACAGGAAATGATGCGAAAACAAAAAGGAAACATGATCAGAGGGCACATCTTCGATTAAGTTTAAGCTTCTGTTGTTGTTTGATTGTATCTCTGTCACCTGATTCTTGAGTGCCCTCTTCTTGCAATAACTTCCTTTGTAAACATAAGCAGAGCTCCCAGGCTTTGAGATAAAGTCTCTCTGCATGAGAGGGCTGCATGATTGAGTGTTGTTGGGCTGGAGATGCAGAAAGTCTGCCATTGTCGAAGCCACGGTTTACACTTGACCTCATGAGCATTTCGACCACATTACTATTCCACAGGAGCGTGGAGCCTCCCCTTTCTCTCTGCTCTTCCTGTTACCTGAGGCTCTGTGAAATGTAAATAAGTAAATCCACTCTTTCTGTGAGGATGCAGATAATACCCTGTTTCTGAATAATAACACTGGAGGCTTGGTGTGTTGAGTCTCACTCAGTTACGCTTTCTGCAGGTGAAGTCAAGCAAAAGAGTGCATGAGTGAGTCAGAGTAATACTTTCAGTAGCTAGTGACCAATAAACAGATATTATACACTGAGGAATGAGACGGTGACAATGAGATAAGTTATAGCATATGACGATCTGAGAATGAAGACTAGAATATCATAAATGTTTATTGTGTTAATTTGTTGTTTAGATTTTACTAGCAATTAACCACTGAGAAAATAAAAAGATACTTTTGAAACAGGAGAAGCATGAGTTGTGATCCACATCCATTTGGCCCGTATATACTGTATGTAAAACATGAACACAGATTGGCTAACAATTGTATGCACTAATGCTACAAAGAGCTGGTTTTCTAATCACTGCTACAGGAAGACTAGGGTTGAGTATCATTTGGGTTTTTACGATACTGGTGCCAAATCGATACTTTTAAAATGGTACTGGTGCCTAAAGCTGGCTGCACACTAGACGATTTTCAAATCTTAACGGATTTCAGAAATCTTAACCACAAGAAACCACACACAAGAAGACAGTTTCAACTGATTTTTAGCCTTATAATCCTCTGAACGCACACACTCAATGATTTGACCAGACCACTAGTGTGCAGCCATCTTTAACGGTGCCTGAACCGATACTTAAAAAAATCAAATTAAAATTAAAATACCCAAAACCCTTATAATCCTCTGAACACACACACTCGATGATTCGACCAGACCACAAGACCACTAGTGTACAGCCAGCTTTAACGGTGCCTGAACCGATACTTAAAAAAATCAAATTAAAATACCCAAAATAGCATAGTTTGACCGTTAGAGTTTCATTCATACTGGAAGCCAGAGGGTGCCCCCGTGCAGAAACTCCAGATGTGCATCACAGAAGTAACAGAAATGATGAAGCTCCAGGAAATCCCTAATATGGACAAAAGCATTCATATCGCTGTAACTGAGTAAACGGAATAATATAAACACGTTGAATAATAAAATAAAGACAATAAACACTCAACTGCGACAATGTATAGTTTATCTGTGTTATTAAAGCCATCTCTTGTATTTTCGTATTAATTAAGTATATTTATAATCCATTGTTAATCGCCTTTTTTTCAGTATAGAATATATTCGAATTAAAAGATTGAATCACTCGTGGCTCTTGATTTAACTGCTTTTGAAGATTTAATTTTCTGTTTATTTGAAATTAACAAAAGTTATTTTTTTTACATTTTATTATTTGTTTTTCTTTAATACTTTTGTTTAGATGTAAAATGGAAAAAAGGTACTATAAAATAAAATTGTCTTTCTTATATTTGTCTTTTTTAATTGGTTCTTTGTTATAGCAACAAAGAGAAAATAAAGAATAGCTATATTGTGATTATTAATCAAATAATAATTATTAAGAAAAGAAGTTGAGGAAAAGATGCAATGTTGCTAGGGCATTTGGCTTTGGAACCTTAAGAAAACTTTAATGCAGTTTTCCCTCAAAATTTACTTTGCTGAACACATTAACTTAAAACGTGTTGCTCAGTCATATTGTGGGGTTGTGCTTTTAAGGGTTGTGCTTTTAAGTTGGAATGTAAAAACAACGTGGATGGTGATGATGTTTCTTAACATCAGTTTCATAGAACCGGAGGACACATATTTCAATCGTTCGGCTCCGAAATAAGGCACTAAAATCTGCGTTCTAATTTGTTTCAAGTACATACCGGTTACATAGGTGCCCTCAGTACCCAACTCCAGAGATGACTGTTTTGTCATAGTAGATGTTTTACCAGTGAACAATTAGCAGAAATCATGTTCATGGATGAGCTAATGATTTATTAACATAGTAGAATGAAGCAGGGTTAGGCAGAAAGCCATCGAAGTGAAACGAGGCCGGGTTGTGGGGATATACTAGATACATCATACTAGATACAGTTGAAAGTTCTGTTATAATGCTGCTCTGTGTGTTCATCACCGGTCTATTAAAATGCACAACATATTAAAGTGTCTTTGGTATTTCCATATTTTCTACAAAATAAAACCAAAAATCGAGGGGTTATGACATCATTGGCAGGCAACACATTGACACTGGACACGGTCCATGTCACTAGTTAAAATTGCTTCTTTCTCTGGATTTAAACATTCTTAGAAACATTTGTGAACATTTGTGAAGTCAGCAAATTATATAACACTAGTGGGTTTTGGATATTTTAATAAAAAAATCGTACATATTGTGCCTTTAAGTCACAGTTATCATGACATCGTTTTCCTGTGACTCCATAGTAATTATACTACGTTCAAGTCCTCCTATGTAGTACATTTTAGTTTGGAAATTGTAACATTGTACGTTCAAATGATTGTAGTCGGAATAAAATGTTCTTAGCAATTAAATTTATTCTCTTTTTTTCAACTTTCTGACAAGGTCAGGAATATTTTCTGCAATAACAGAACTGTGTAGAAAAAATTCTAGAAATATAATTGTGCTTTACATTTATGATGATATTTTTTATGATGTTATGACAATTTACTTTCATGACGATCTTTTAACTGACACACCAAAATTTGTCATGATGGACAATATCATTTACATGTACCATTTAAAAAGCTTGGGGTCAGTACAGTTTTTTTTTCTTCCTTTAAATAAATGTATACTTTTATTCAGGATACATTAAATTAATACTTTCCATTTCAAATAAATGCTGTTCTTTGTGGCTTGAATGTAAAAAAAAAAAAAAAAACATGTAAGCCTATCATGGCTTCTGCAAAAATATGTTTTCAAATAAGAAAAATGTTTTCAGTATTTAACATATTAAAATATATCACATATTTGACATGTATTTTAGTATGCTTAATATGCTTTTAATATGTTTAAGATGCTTAACAACCAAAGGATGAAGACTTCTTACAAAAGCATAAAAAAAAAAAAAAAATCTTACAGACCTCAAACTTTTGATCAGTATTGTATATATTTTCAGCTCTTCTGCAGGAAGGAGGTCCAACCTCTTGTTTTCAAAGGAATGTTTCATTTGCAACAGCAGAGACGTTCAGGCTAATTGTCCATGTGTCTTGGTGAGACAGGCTCCCCAGGAGTGACAAACACACCTCTCCTGCTTTCCCTTAATTGCCATCATAGATATGAGACATGAAGGAAGAAAATGGCTGAAAACACTGAGGAGATCAATAGGACACGATGCACCATGCTTCCATATGTTTTGTTTAGGAAACATACAAATCCTATCGTGCACAATTCAGAATGAAATGAACCAGCCCCTCATCCCACCACCACCACCACAAAAAAAAAAAGAAAAAAAAAAGAGACCAAAGCCACAAGAAAGCTCTAGAAAAACGAGCATTCGTAGGTCGTTAAACACCTCACACCCCCACTATAACACCCTCTGTGTAGCCAAAAAGCTATTGATAGCAATGGAACAAAACGCTTTTCAATGTGACAATTGATCGCTTTTTGAGGCAGCTGCTGGTTGATTTCATAATTGGTATAATTTTTCACAAGTAGATGAATGTCATGCGGCAGAAAGCCTCAGAATCGTGGTCCTAATGCAATGCCCTTTAGTTCAACCTAAAGATCAATAATGTATTAAAACCAAGTGCGTATTAAAATAATAGAGGACTATTGCCAGGCTTCAGACAAGAAAAATATGGAAGAGAAACGAGTTAACAAAAATCCTGAGATGGAAGTCAAGCTCTGCACGCTGAGGAAAATAAATAAATAGTGAACTTTTTGTTTAAAATCGAAACAGTGAAAGTACAGAAATTACTGGTACGGCAAACCAGATAATGAAACAGGGTAAAGTGATTTTTGGAAGTAAATACATTTTTTATTCAGAGTAATGAAAGCTAAGTATTAGCAATTTTTTGCTAGCACTTAGCATGCCTGTTAGCATTGCTTGAGAGGAGGTATGACGAGGCAGCTTTATTGTATTTCACAATATTATATTGTAGTAGCCCTGATAAGCAGTAACTAGAGAATAAAACCCAAGAATCACAAAGAAAATAGTCTTTAGCTAAGCATTTTGTTGACAGTGTTGTGATGGTTTTGTTGCAAGGCTACTTGCTGCCTACCTTTGACAGGCAACTGTATGTGACAGAGAATCTGAGGCAGCGAAAAGCAAACCTGTGACTAAGTATCAGAGCGACATCCTGTTGTTTCAACTCAAGGCAATAAGCGCACTTGACGTAGACATGACAAGCTAACATCAGCCAACTTCAGGACCAATCATCACACCGGACTCTTGGGAAGTGGACTGGATTTGATGCTGCTGCAGCTGTTTGTGTGTATCCTGGAAAACAATGTGAATGACGCTGGAAACTAAAAGAACCCCCCCCCCCCCCCCACTCGAACCTCATAACCGACACTTTTCAATATCCGCTATCTCTTCCTCTCCTGGTTTTTCGGTATCCCAACGCTTTGATGTGCTCCTGTGTCTTTTCAACAGTCAGCTCTGCATTTGATCATAGTTTGATAACCTGACACATCTGATTCATTTTATTAAAGCGAAACAATTCTTTTGAAAGGTCTTCAAAATCTCTCGACATCCAGCGTCGGCGAGGGAGAATGATACGTACAATGCTACGTTCTAAGTTAAGCACATAAAAAAAGAAAAGAAACATCCTGCCAAGTGCCTCACAAGTGAAATTAATTTGTAAAGTTTCTTCACAGAACCCCAAGACAGATGATTCCTTTTGAAAGTCATTATATTCCTGTGCTGTCTGGAGATTTTGTCAAAGAGAAGAGAAAATGGCATGATTTTCAAGCTTTTTTTATCTTTTCCTTTTCTTTCGTCTTTCTTGTAGACATGTGCCTTTTTTGTGTGTGTTTCACATGAAATGTAGCAAAAGTAAACAAATGATATTGTTTTAGCTAACAGCAAAGACAAAATTTGTTAAATTTGATTATGAATAATGGGAGTTCATTTAAACTGCTCTTTATTATTTTTAAGTCATGCTGTGATATTTCCTCATGTTCTGTAAATACATTAACTAAAAAGGCACTCGAGTGCTTTAAAGCAGCATTTAGCAAATCATGCTGCATAATATGATAGACTTCTTTCTATTTTTGCACACAGACACAATAAAAATTATGAGAAAAAATAATTTAAGATAATAATTCATTAACGATGAAATCATACTGCATTATTTGACAGGCATTTTTCTATTTTTGCTTGTGGTGCTTTATATTTTATTTACTAAATTTGATTTACTAACATATTTACTTTACCGTTACCTCTGTATTTCACACACACACACACACACACACACAAACACACACACAGTTCTATAATAACGTATTTTTAAAATGTAAAACTGTATAATGTTTTAATTTCATATTTTATGTATGTGTATGTACGTATAAGGATAAAATGTATTATAGTATTAAAATTTACTATAAATAAATTCAAATTTGCATTATAATGTAATTTTTTAATACCTGTAAACTTTGTAAAAGGATGTTTTTGTTTTTTTTTACCATTATGTGGTGATAGTTTTACATTCTTTTTCAGTAAAAAATAAAATAAAATCATTGCTGATCATCAGAGACTTCGATATATATTGCATTCAGCCTTTTTTTCTGAAGCAGCATTTCCATTGTTCACTATTTTAAATGTAATTCCCAAATTGCACATGATATCATACATATTTGATCACTTTCATAACAACCAACGTTAATGCCAGACTGTTTCAGTCATGACCTCAGATGCTCCTCCACATAACTGCTAATATATGAAATTTTATCTTGCAGATTGATAGCCCCAGAACTGATGCAAACACGAGGAATTACTAAGTGTATTTTGGCTTCTGCACTTTCATGGCTGCCAGATCATGAATATATATAGCATTATCAAGATCGGCTGGCATTTGAAGCAAATGCGTTTAACTCTACCTCTCCTGGCATAGGTACTGCTGTTCCAAAACACCAGAGAAAGGGGTTTTGGACACAGAGCGGTGTGTATCTTTAGGGGAGATGTGTGCAAAAAAACAGGGAAAATGTCAACCCAGAGGTCATGGAGAAAAATCTCTGTATCTCTCTCTCTCTTGCTTTCCCTCTATCTCTGTGGCACGTGACTTGATGGGAGCCAGTGTGATAGCATAGGCTTGACCAGTTGGGCGCTGTCTTCATACTCATTACCGAATGCAAATGAAAGGGGTATACATGTTTAATATTTAGTGGCAGCAGAAATGTCAGGGCCGGCATGAGATGGAATTAAACAGCACTGTCAGCGCAAGTGAACTCGGGGCTTTCTCAGCTATTTCACTTCATATTGAGTTACTGTCACAATTTATTTCACAGGCAAAGCTCATGTGCGTGCAAAAAATGCCCTGTGATGCCTTAAGGAAGCGAGGAAATGTGGTATGTAAAGTGTGTGTGTGTGTGTGTGTGTGTATGTTGGAATCTCCTTTTCAAAGAAAGCTTCAATATAAGTAATCCCTCTGCTCAATGAAGCTTAACAAATGTGTCATCTTTTTCACACCAACAAAAGCCGGGCAATTGCACAAGCACAAGTGTTGTAATATAAGTCCAGTGGGTTTTCGCACAACGACCAATCCCACCACACTGGTAAGCGGTAATTTCCCAGGGTGTCCAATAAGAAGCAAGATATCCAAAGTACCTTTAAATGTGATTATATTCAAAGAAACAGCACCATCTCGCCCCTCCGTGAAAATCTCGGTGTGATTTTTCAATGTCTACCCAACAGCGGTACTTCTTAACCCTTGGTCCTGAGAAAAGGGGGGAAACAGTTTTGTAGAAGAAGGCTTTGTGTGAGAAGAGCCTCCACAAGTGCTTATTTTAATCAGCTAGACTGGAATCTATAGGGACTTAATTAAAGCACTGCTCTGGAGAGCATTAGTTAGGCAGGCAGTATCTTCACACCAGAACACATCTTTCCCTGATGTTTTTATCTGTGCCAGTAGGGTCGCTGAGATTATAATATTATAACATTATCTATTCAAATTGTGTGCCTGCTTTTTTGACACCTCAGCCATGTTATTTACACACAAGGTCTTTGCTGTATAAATATTCAGCTGGGTTTATTCACTGAATTGTGGACTTTTTCAGACAAATTTATTCAGTGCTTCAGCTGTGACGAGTGCTTGGACTGGCAGTATATGTTTTGGTTGAAAATACAATGTTTATTGGATTTGTCTATGCAGGATTAATGAACAACAGGGATTCGGTCCAAAACTAAATTGAGAATGTTTTTTTTTCTTTTTTTTTTTTATGAAATAAGTTTGAATGACGTAAGGACGTAGAATTAGCAGTTCAAATTTAAATGTAAGAAAGTTACATGAAAGCCGATGAAGTGCATTCTTTAACTATTGAATTGACCTTTGACCTGTATGTTCTTTTACCTAAGTCCTAAACAGTTATAATTTATCCAGTTAGAATTTGTATCAACTTGTACGTATCTATTAATACTGCATTTTTTTAAATTCCCATTTGTTTGCCTTTTGCATATCACTGTATATATTCAAATGCAGGGCTGGATCCTTTTGAACATTCCCTTTACAAATAAACTATAATGGCCAATGTGGGTCTGTGAATTGATATTCACTACTAATACTAACACACAATATTGATGGTGACACAAGATAAAGACTATTTCACATTGGGTCTTGCGTATGTAAATGAAAGTTTTCTCACTTCTAATTCAAAGTGCAATATTGCAAATGACTATTGAGGAGTGTGAAAGGTTACCGCGTGGAGGAAACAAGCAGCTCCCTTCAGCCCGAGACGAAGAGGGAGGGAGAGTGGAGAAAGAGAGAGGCATTTTATTATTCCAAGGTGAAAGCTTTAAAACAGCATTCTAAATGTTACCCTGCTGTTCAAGATCATGAAAACCTTTAATTTCATGCAAATGAACAGCACGAAGCATGGAGCTTAATGTAAACGAATGCTCCTTTTGTACTAGTGTAGGTGCTGGGGGACGGGAGATCAGAGAGCAAGAAACTGAGAGAGAGAGAGAGAGAGAGAGAAATCGAGAGACACGGAGAGAGTGAGATGCAGGCCAGGAATAAAATTCCCAAGGATTCTTTAATTGCTGTCTGAAATTATGTAAATCCCCGCAGAAGGCTGTGTGCAATTATCCTGCTCCTGTGGCTGCCAGCTTCACTAATGTCTAACAAAATATCTGAGCTTGACATTTAGACGCGCTAATGCAAATGAGAATTCATTTTTCCTCCAAGACAAAGGGCAATCCAAAGATCACATCATTTTGATAAAATAAAGGTCCAAAACTGGGTTTTCTATCACAGACCTTGTACAGAAGGTGAAGCGAAGCAGACTTTTCTAGATTGATTATAAATTTGGAACTACTGTAAAGCGTTATTCAGGTATTATATCAAACATTAAAGGTTAATGAGATTAAAATCAAAAACAGGTAGGGTTATGTCCCTCTTAAACTGCCGGTGAAGGTTGTGCATCTTGGCAACAGAAGACACCTGAGAGAGTTTGTCTTTAAATAGTGATTCACACTGTAAAGCACCTTTTGCTCGTGCCCTGTGAATTCTGGTTGCTATGTGTTTTCGGAGGGCTTCCTCACCATTAATCTCTTTGGGTTACAGAGATGGATGCTCCTGTAGGTGTAGGGGCCCGGCTGTGCTCCCTAGTGAGCAGCTCAGTGCATGTGTCCCCACTGTGGGGGCCACACCTCCCATCTTTACCAGGCCAAGCAGGAGCACCATCCGTCTCTATCTGCACTTTCCCGCCGGGCCCTGGGGACCTGCACGCAGACTAGGGAGGGAAACAGAAGGAATCAGCACCCTCTAAGAAAGAGCTTCGGTCTCGGTATGCTAAGTATGTTAAACAGTATGCATAACGGAAGAGATGGGAATTCCTAGCCCATTTTCTTTTGTTTTACATTATGAAACAGGGTCGCATATAGAAAACCAAACATTTAGGGAAGACTGAAATATGTCTGGACACTAAATGTGATCCTTTGGACATTCAACTGTGTAAGGACACTAACTAGACTATAGCCATGAGCAAGTGAATATCTGAAGGCAAACGTATGGTTGGCTGTTTAGACTTATGCAGACATATTGTCTTATAAAATAATAATAATAATGATAATAATAATAAAAGACAAAAAAAAAACTTAAGATAAAATTAAAATGTTAAAATAAAAATTAAGTCAAAATATTAGAACTATAGTGTCTAATTAATATATACAAGAAAGAAAGAACCTTTACTTGACTAAAATAACTAAAATTAAAACTGAATATAATATTCATAAAAAACTATACATACATATTTATTATTAATAAGCAAAATGTTAAAACATTTTTACATTTATGGATTTTATTTATTTAGGATACCACACATAGTCCGGTGAAAAACAGCCCTCTGGACCTTACAGTTCCTCACTGAGCTGTAGTGCAGCACAGAACATGAACGAAAAGAGAGTTTAGTTGTAGGGGTAATGCAGGGCCGTAATGGTGTAATCAATCATCATTTTTAGGAGGAGGTAGAGGCAGGGTTATACTCAATAATGTCAGAGCACCTTTCCTCTCCTCTCTCTCTGTGTTCAGCGGGAGAGTAAGCAGCAAATAGGCCACACTGTCCCACTCTCTGACTGCTTAAGTACTCACACCTTGACACTCACAGAACTGAGGGTATCCCATGAGACACCTGTGTGAGGATGACTTCTGTGCACACAACCGCTGAATGGATTTGACACAGTTTAAGAGAATGGTGATCAAACTGGAATATTAATAGTGTATTTATTTCAAGTTGGCGTGAAATAAAAATTCAGCCAGTCTATTCTTCTAAATGCATGTTATAGATCTTATCAATAGATCAAATTGTGGACATTTCATCCATGCATTTTTTTGTTGATGTTTTTTTTAATGTAATTTTATGTAAAATGTTGAGACATCATAATCTTGAAAATATAACTGAAACCTCTGGTAAAATTACAGACTTCTCTCAGGTATCCACTTCTTGGATATGTACATCATGCTTCTTTTTTCGTTGTGACTTTAGGTTTTAATAAAACATTATTTTATATATATATATATATATATATATATATATATATATATATATATATATATATATATATATATATATATATATATATATATATATATATATATACAAACTAAATAATCCTATAATTAAATAAATTATAACAATAACAATAAATAACAATATAAATAGATAAACAAACAAACAGACACTATTAGACTTATTATAAAATGCATAACACATCACAGTGACTTATTCATTTCACCTGTTAAGGGTTATATAAAGTTTTATTTTTTGCCAACAATTTGACTAAATATTTCCATTGCTGTAATAAATCATAGCATAAAAAAATACAAACCCCCATAAAGCATCAAATATCATGACTTATAAAAGCTCAATTCATTGTGGTAGTGTTTACAGCAGAGTACCACCCACTCACAAGAGTCTCCACTCATCCTGTCATTTAGCCTCCTCTGAGCACCATTCACTCAAAGGTCAACAAACGCCCCGTGACAGCACGCAGGCCCGTCCCTTCCTCCCCCAGCAGCTCTGCCATTGGTCCTGCTCTCTGTTAGATCACACACCCGTATGTCATCTGCCCTGCTTCCAGAGAGACTTCACTTAACAAGGCCGTAAAAGCGCGGCTCACAGCATTAGATGATTGTGCTTGCTCAGGGTATTGTGTCCGGGCTAGTTTCTGTCAAAGCGTGACGTCCTCGCTTTTGACGTTTTGGCTCCGTATGCCATAATGTGCGTAGCAGAATGATATGGATGGGTGTCAGAGGAAGTGAGGGACAGCGAGAGAGAGAGCATGAGTGAGACTGTGTTTATGTTTAGCTGAGTTTCTCAAATCAAGTGTCTTAAATCAAGTGTCTGAAGAATGGATTGCGGGTGTTGACCGTGAGAGCTTATCTGAGTTGTCTGTTAGACAGAGCAACTGTAACACTGTTTGACAAAGCCAACAGACAGTTGAGAGACAGTGATGGAAGTGCTATGTAAGCGTACAGTAAAAAATAAAATAAATAAAAACACACAGCATGGACTTCTTCTGTACTTATTGTTTTATGTTTGTTTGCTTGCTTGCTTTCTTGTTGTTGTGATTACACTGTATGATGTGTGCAATACCTGTATTGCAAATGAAACTGTAGAGATAAATAAAGCAAAAAAAGTAACTAGCATGTGAACATTTTAACTGTAATAATTTTTATGTAGGCCTCTATTGTGATTATCTATTATGTCTGATCTATTATGTTTATTTATTTATGTATTTATTTATAAATTTATTTGTGTGTGTGTGTGTGTTATTCATTAGTTTATGTTAAAACACTTGAAACTGTGGAAACACTGCAGGTTTATATTCAATTAAAATTGATAACTCTTAAAATTAGGCCTATACCTATCTATCTATCTATCTATCTATCTATCTATCTATCTATCTATCTATCTATCTATCTATCTATCTATCTATCTATCTATCTATCTATCTATCTATCTATCTATCTGTCTGTCTGTCTGTCTGTCTGTCTATCTGTCTGTCTGTCTGTCTGTCTGTCTATCTGTCTGTCTCTGTCTATCTGTCTGTATCTTTCTAAACATAATTTTTTTTTATCTTTGCTGCTGGTGTTGTTATTGTTTTTAATTTTGCATTTGTTGTTTCACTTTTACTGTTGTATTAAATAATATGTTGTAGTTGCTAGCTCTGGTTGTAAAAAGGTCTGGTCTTGATATAAAAAGCCCAGTCCCTGGATTACACTTCCTCTCCAGCTCCCCTTGGTTAGAAATCAGCCAGACTGCAGCTGCCTGTGGCATCGTTCCCTCATTCCCTGCGCTGACCTCCAGTATTTCCCCACACACGGCTTCCTCTCCGGCCATCATGCCCTGTTCTCTTCTAACTTGAGGCGACACATCATAATAACTGTAAGAGGCCTCTCCTGTCCTGTGTCAGGCCTGCACAGATTAGTTCCTCTCCACCAAACCCAGGTCATTTTCTCTGCCCCTGCTGAATACATTTGGAGATCACACACTCTTTCTTGGCTTAAGATGTGGAGATTATCTAAACAGAGGTTTTTCCCATTCCATTATGTGTTGTGGAACAGTGATATTGTGGTTTTGGCACTAAAAATGTGAAAATAATTCACAAATGAGTAATTTCGAAATTAAATTGAATTTGTAACTGAGTTAAGTTGATAAATTGTAAATATGTTATATTTAAATACATTTTTATTCATAATATTTTTAAATGTATTTTTTATATAGGCCTATATTGTTTTGTCATTGTATAGGGCTAAACATAAACACACAGTTTCACTCTGGGGTTTTGGCACTAGAAGTTTAAAGCTAATTCAAAATTTGGAAATTAATAAAATAGGTGATTAAGTTTTTAAATATATATATATTTTATATATATATATATATATGTGTGTGTGTGTGTGTGTGTGTGTGTGTGTGTGTTTGTTTGTGTTTACAAATAGTTTAATGTTTTTTTATTTTATTTAAATTATTATTATTATTCTTGTTGTTAAATGAAATTTGTATATACAATATATATATCAAATTTATAGATTGAAAAATCATTTCAATTTTAAAATAAAAACATATATATTAATTTGTATTTCTTAATTTATATTACGTTATTTAAATAAAGCTAAACGTAAACACACTATACAAATGACTATAATATATTACAAAAGAAGCTTTGAGAATAACTCACTTTTCCTGGAAAAAAACGACAACACAAATGTGCAAAGATATGTTATCTGTTGTACATGACATACTATATCTGTTCATGTTACATTATACTGAGTGTCAGTCAACTTACCTCTGGGGAGAAACGCACCATCTCTCAAGTCTGTGTCATCTTCCCCCTCCGTGCCTCTGCTATAGTTACCCCTCAGATTAATAATGAATATAGTTAATCAGCACAGAGAGAGACAGTATAATTAAGTCACAGCTGGCAGAAGTAAGGTGAGGTGGCATTCCATTGGGTCACTACTGTTGTACCATGTGACCGGGCCCCACTTCCTCCATGAAAACAATTTTTCATTTCTGATTAGCCAGGCATTTGCCAAGTGATAACATATAAACAATTTCTTAAATATTTATTTAAACGCTACGCGTGTCACACAATAACACTAGAAATATGGATGGCTTCGAAGGCTGTTTTAATAAACCAGGTCAAAAATCTTTCATTCTTTATTCATCAACAAAGGGAGTTAATAAGGAACATTGAGTAATGTGAACTGACAGCGTGTATCATTTCTCGCTGGCTGCTAGATCATATTTCATAAAGAGTGTGTTTGAATTTTTATGTACAGTGTATGCAATATTCATGATAAACTGAATATGTAAATGTGTAACCTTTATTTATGAGCCTGCGGTGTTACTTTGCTTTAAAGTATCGCTTTGGATGATAAGATAAATCGACACAAATGCTTACTAGGTGACTTCTAATATGATTAATGATTAGCAAAGCTTAATTAGTACATTAATGAAGTAATAATTGTACCATGCATTTGCAGTGCATTATCTGTTGAGGTTAACATATGCCCATCCAAAAACATGTTTACCTCTTTTGACTGATTTTGCTCATCCCATGCGGTCAAAATAAAATCTATGTTCATGTTCCCCCTTTCAGTGAAGGAATTTCTGCATTAAAATAATTGATATTTTCTGGCAAACGCTGACAGATTTCTTTGCTCCTAAACTCGTTTTTCCCCCTTCTCCTTTAAACAGTTTGACTTCATGAAAATCTGCATGTTTATTTTGATGACTCGACGGGGATGCAGCACACATAAGCGAGTGTGTCTGAATCTTTTAGTCACCTATTTAATCCTAATGCTTCAGTCTCTTTCATTTCCTCAGCACGGCGCCGGAGAAATTACGAGACCCGGTGCCCGTGCAGCCATTTTTTGTTATTGTTTAGAGAAGCGGTTAGCATGCAGAGGTGAGTTCCAAACACAATTTTACATCCACTTATGGAAATCCATTGTTCCTTGAACATTTTCACGTACAAACCAATATATGCTCTCGTAAAAGGTCTGAGACCTCAATTACATCAAAGGCAGTTTGTCCCACAGCATGTCTTCAGCCGGAGAGCCTCGCAGAGCTGTGTCAATGCTACCCCCTTGTGACCGCTTTAGTGCAGGAGCGATGTACCAGCCTCCGTAAAAAGGAAAAGGAGATGGAAAAAGATGAGAATAAGTCATTTTTTTCTCCGTTTTCTATTCTGTTAAATAGGAGGTTTAAAACTGTGCGAAATTCTGTTACGTCTCTACAAATGTTGCCCCTTAAAAATAAATTTGTCTAGAAAAATCTTTGAGATCTTATCAAAGACACACTTAATGAGAGGTAATTGTGTTTAAATTGTGAATTGAAAAAAAAAAAACCTGCTCGCTGCTCTTGTAAAACACACACACACACACACACACACACACACATATATATATATATATAAACAAGTACAGAGTGGCAGCTTCTCGCACAGATCTCTTTCATTAGGGTGCCGGGACGTCATGCAATGTGCTATGTTGACACACAGACAGGTATCTATGTCAGAAGCACGGGAGTATGTTCTTTTCGGGCGGCACTTCCACCCGCTGTCCTACTCCACGCGTGTGGAAGGCACACAGTCTTTCATTGTGAGCAGTTGAAAAGACATAATTAGACACACAGATATAATTCAGCGCCGCCGTGGAAGAGCTCGCTTGTCAAGCCAGGCAGCTGGAGAAGCACGCCAGCCTTCAGAAGTGCAGCTTGCCGAAGGCCCCCGCTTTTATTCCCTGCAGTTTTGTCTACCTTCAAAGCGCCCATCTCAGACTGAAAACTTAGCAGACTTTTCCCGTCTTGTGCCAATTGCCTTGCAGCACTGGTGAATGTGTGACGCGTGAGAGACAACAGTAATTGTGGCGTATGAAAAGCGCAATTGATATCGTGTGTATGAAATGACATATAGCGTATATTAATACATTTAACTACATAGGAAGCAAGCTGGAGATCTTCATTTGTTATCCCCATCCTCATATATCAGGCCAAACTTAACATTTAGAGCTCACGAACAAAGCGGCCATAATTTACAGTCCCATCCCCGCCCTGTGACATGTTGATAGGGGACGTCCAGTCAAGGCCAAGCCGCCGTTCCTCTCTGACACGCCGGATGGGCCGGTGGCTCAGGATGTGTCAATCACAAAGGCGGGCCACTGCCCAGCGTCTCCCATTGACTTTCTTTCAGTCCCGTCAGCAGGCTCAGACCATTTCATTAAGAGCGTGACCTGCTAGGGCCTCCTGTAATGGACAGCTTGATTTGTGTCGGGCTGGCAGGTCTCAATACGCTGCTGATTTTTATCTACTCAAGTATGTATATTATATGTGCCTGTCACTCCTATGACCTGCCCTAGTTTCCTGTTCTCTCCCTTAGATGCATTTGTTCTGTGGTCATCGGTTGAACTTTATTTTACAGTACATACTGTAATATGAGGTAACTACATGGGGTAGGGTTAGGTTTAGGGGTAGTTTTAGGGTAAGTACCTAGTTATTACCTAGTTACAGTAATTACTTCAATAAGTACATAGTATGTACATGAGGAACAGCACTGTAAAATAAAGTGCTGGTCATGTCTTCCTCTGTGATTCCATGGCACTGAATTGACACATTTAAGATTTGAGTTTGAGAAAGATGTGGGTAAAAAGCATGATATGCTGTAGTAAAAATAGTTGAAAAGGGTGTATTTGACCTTTTTAAAACTCTCCTGTTACTGTTTAGGGGTATAATTTATGCAATGCTTCTGATTAAAATAACGATTACAGCTAATTAAAGTGTTTGAGTAATTCTGAAAGTTATGCCATTTACTCAGCTTTGTTGTTGCAAACCTGATTAATTTTTTGTCTCTTGTGAAACACAAAAGATGTTTAGTAGAATGACCAGGCTGCTTTGCCGTTTGTTGAAAATAAAATGAACAAAATAAATGTTTGCATATACTCAACCATGGTGCTGTCTAGCAATGTGATTTCAATTGTCACACTATGACTTAATATTTGACAAATGCAACATTCTTTTCAATAATCGTGACTTTATATGACTTAATATCTCACACTTGCAACAGTATTTTTTATTGACTTTAAACATCTCATACTGTTACTTGCACATTTTAAAGTACTCTATGTCTCATAATTATGATACAAATGCAATAATCGATTATATTTGATGTCGCTGATAAATTTTTGAATGTACACAAACAGAAATTTGATTTTATCACATGAAGGTAATCTATGGCATTAGATGGTTTGAAGTATAAAACACCTGAGTGATCCGGATTACTTTTATGGATGCTTTTTGCTTGACAACCCCAGTCTCCATTCACTTTGTATAAAAAGTGACTCATATCACTCATTGTATAAAAAAATACATAAATAAAACAGTAGAAACATTCTGTTAAATATATTTTTCGTGTTCTATGTGACTTTGAAACATCATAAGGGTAAGTAAATGATGACAGAATTTTTACTTTTAGAAAAACTGTTGCTTTAAATTGATTACTTACTGCAACTTGCAATATACTGATTTCATACGGCAAAGTATGTATTTTAGAGCCTATCCTCCAACAAAAAACGACCATATAGGTCGTTTGTGCAAGCATTTATTACGACCTACATCTACGTTTTAAAGTTAAGCACCCTCTAGCGGGCATAAAAATAATGACAGTATCGCGTTGCGTCTGTCGT
Source organism: Carassius carassius (assembly GCF_963082965.1). Lineage (NCBI taxonomy): Eukaryota > Metazoa > Chordata > Actinopteri > Cypriniformes > Cyprinidae > Carassius > Carassius carassius. The sequence continues at coordinate 14,593,302 of NC_081775.1, forward strand.
CATGAATTGACGTATAACGTCATTACCAATCAAAACGCACGTTTATTTAAATGCAATGTGTGGCGTTTTACACCGATCTCACAGTATTTCCTACATATTTTACTAGGTGGTTTATTCGTTCGAATGACCACACCTAACCCCACCCCTAAACCTAACCCTCACAGAAATCGTGCTAAATTATGATTTATTGAGCATATACATTTTCGTGCACGTCCATTCCCTGGGATCGAACCCATGATAGCATGATTACATATCAAAGTATAACACAACAATAATCTACTAACTGAGCTACACAAAACACAAACCAGAGGGCAAATAAAAGAGTACAAAACATTAATATGAAAACGACCTTGTGCCGATAGGGGCGCAATTGTAGTATACGCTCTGATGGGTCGTATTTCAGGGATTTGGACAAACGACCTATACAAGCGTATTGGTTGGAGGACAGGTTGGCATTTTAAGATTTTGAATACACAAATGGAATATTCTCTCTTTAAATCTCTCCCATTCTCCAGACTTTCTCTTTGCTTTTAAGAGTATGCACATGTGAATGACCTGCTACTTTTATTTATGGCTGATAATCACCCACCTCTACCCCCTAAGGACACCGCCTGCCTGCAAACATGACCAAAATACATATTTAGATTTATTTGTCAGCAACAGTCCAATAAAACATATCCTCTGCATGCTGCTCTCTGGGCTGGGGTCCCACGAGGAAGTGGTCGAGTGAAAAATGGGGTGCTTTCAAGCGTTAGGCAGAAAGAACGTGAACAATGCTCAAAGCCTGGAGACGAATAGTGTGCTGCCTAAGTGTTTCTAAGGAAGAGAGGAGAGAAGAAGAAAAGAGAAATGGAGAGATGTGGATTTTCACAATCCAAAAGCCTCAGAGGGCTCCTCTCTGAAGTCCCAGACATGGCGTGACCATTGTTTCCTATTTCACACCGTTCCTACATGACTCTTTTTCCTCACTCCGAGTCTCTCGTTCCTCTACGACTTGACTTATGTGAGCTAAATGAAATCCATCTGACATCTGTTTGAGTTCAGTAAATGAGGTTAAGAGATTTACATTCTGGTGACCAATAAAAATAAAGTTGCGTAATGAAACAAGTTTTGCCTGTGTATGATTTCAGCTTTTATTATGTGATTATGAAGGAAAAGAGGCTGAGACGAACAGGGATTTGTGCCCTCGCATGAAATGAAAGCCGGATTGTGTGCGGAATCCCATCGTGCGCCACCCATGCATTCCTCTGGGTGTTTGCGGCAAAACGGCGGTGTATCTAATGTGACCGCAAACCCAATGGAGAGCCAATAAACCAAGGTCGGACAGCCTGTGCTGGCAGGAGAACTCGCAGTATGACGGCAGCCAGTTTGGTGGCCCTACTCATCCTCCACACAAATCTCGTCCCTTTTGTTCTCTGTTCTTTTGCTCTCTGGCTAACGAGAGCCAGCACAGTGTGGAATATTGTCACCCACAAATGTAAAAAAGAATGGCTTGGATCTGATGCTAATGGTGCTGAAGCAGCAAGCTCGCAAATCCAGCTGAAGGGTAAATGGGGACACGTCTTTGTTGTTGTTGTTCTTGCAGCTGTTCATGTTGTTTTCTGTTGTTGTTTGCATTGCGAGGCCTGGGGGTGCCAGCCAACGAGGCAAAAGCCAGACCCGCAGGAATGTTAACACAGAATGTCAGCCTCCATCTCTGAAGGAATCATTATGGAAACCACAGTTTGTTTGTATGTTCAGCCTTCCAGCTTTCAGAATTCCTATTGTTGGAGTTAATTAGGTGGTCTATCGAGCTCTATGGGTCACATGTGGTCCTGAAAACCTCCATATTCAGGGTTCATTCAAGTGTTAGCTCCTTTTAGATCAACAGGTTTGCTGTTAGTCTTTGACCTGACATTTGTGTTCTTTGAGGTATGATTTCCTATTAAGTTTGACTTCAAAATCTGGAAAGTGTTAGATCATACAATCAGAAAATATGCAATTCTAAATTGTATTTTACTTTTTACTCATTCTTTTTGTATAGCTATCAATTTTAAGTATATTATATAGAGAAAGTTAGTATTTAGCATGTCTTGTAATTTCAGTTCACTTCCTCCTCTTTGAGGTAACCCTCTCCTTATAAAATAATAGCAACATGATTGCGTTTTACAGTATATAAATGTATTTATCATTTATAATGATATAATAAAAATAATGTAGTATAATAATAATAATATATAATATAGTGCGTGTATTTGTGTGTGTGTGTGTGTGTGTGTGTATTTAATGTTATTATTAATATATAATATAATATAATATAATATAATATAATATAAATTACAAAATAAAAAATATATAATTAATAATAATTCTAAAACTTATAATAAAATAATTATTAATAATAAAAATAAAAGTTGTTAATAATAATTCTAATAATAATTTGAAATTAATAATATATATTATACATTAATAAATTAAATTAATAGGAATTGCTTAAGTTGTGTTTCGTCCCATACTCTATCGCATACTTTGTCAGTGCCGTGTGCTTGCTTAGCCCTAGTAAAGTGTGTTCAGCTGAATTCAACTTCTATTTTGTCAAACAGGTATAAAAAAAAGTTAAGTATACCATGGCAACCGTTGTGTGAAGCCCGAAGATTTTAAAGATCATGGACTCAACCGTGCTGGGCCATGGCAATGGACAGAAGTATCACTTTTAAATTATCCTCTTTTCTACACTTTGCTTCAACTCCAACTCACGTCGACCAACTCTTACTATGTGTTTCCATATCCCTACTACTATTACCACTCACAAACAACACATCACACACTATAGGTATTGCAATCCAAACAACCTGCACACTTTGCCTATGTCTGCTAATGCACTATTTTATTTTTCTATTGGTCTCTGGAATCGTCAGTCTACAGTAAACAAAGCAGATTTTATTACATCTATTGCTAGTCATTCAAGACTAAATAATTGATGTACTGGTCTGTTTATCTCTAATGAATGAAGATTTATTCCTTTACCTTAACTGGGTATTAATAGCTCCTTTGAATCACATTCAGTCCCTATTACCCACCCTTTTAAAATCCATTTTGTACAAACCCGATTCCAAAAAAGTTGGGACACTGTACAAATTCTGAGTAAAAAAAGGAATGGAATAATTTACAAATCTCATAGACTTATATTTTATTCACAATAGAATATAGATAACATGTCAAATGTCATAATTCAGGTATGAAATCAAATAAGAAGCCGGAAAAGTTAAATGTACATATAAGGAACAGCTGGAGGACCAATTTGCAACTTATTAGGTCAATTGGCAACATGATTGGGTATAAAAAGAGCCTCTCAGAGTGGCAGTGTCTCTCAGAATTCAAGATGGGCAGAGGATAACCAATTTCCCTAATGCTGCAGTGAAAAATAGTGGAGCAATATCAGAAAGGAGTTTCTCAGAGAAAAATTGCAAAGAGTTTGAAGTTATCATCATCTATAGTGCGTAATATCGAGCCTGTCCTCCAACAAAAAACGACCATATAGGTCGTTTGTGCAAGCACCTTATTACGACCTATATTTACGTTTTAAAGTTAAGCGCCCTCTAGCGGGCATAAAAATAATGACAGTATCGCGTTGCGTCTGTCGTCATGAAATGACGTATAACGTCATTACCAATCAAAACGCACGTTTATTTAAATGCAATGTGTGGCCTTTTTACACCGATCTCAATGACCACACCTAACCCCACCCCTAAACCTAACCCTCACAGAAATCATGCTAAATTATGATTTACAGAGCATATACATTTTTGTGCACATGATAGCATGATTACCTATCAATGTATAGCGCAATGATCTACCAACTGAGCTACACGAAACGCAAATCAGAGTGCAAATAAAAGAGTACAAAACATTAATATGAAAACGACCTTTTGCCAATAGGGGCGCAATTGTAGTATACGCTCTGATGGGTCGTATTTCAGGGATTTGGACAAACGACCTATACGGGCGTATTGGTTGGAGGACAGGTTGGTAATATCATCCAAAGATTTAGAGAATCTGGAACAATCTCTGTGCATAAGGGTCAAGGCCGGAAAACCATACTGGATGCCCTTGATCTTCGGGCCCTTAGACAGCACTGCATCACATACAGGAATGCTATTATAATGGAAATCACAACATGGGCTCAGGAATACTTCCAGAAAACATAGTCGTTGAGCACAATCCACCGTGTCATTCGTTGTTGCCAGCTAAAACTCTATAGGTCAAAAAAGAACCCATATCTAAACATGATCCAGAAGTGCAGGTGTTTTTCTCTGGGCCAAGGCTCATTTAAAATGGACTGTGGCAAAGTGGAAAACTGTTCTGTGGTCAGACAAATCAAAATTTTAAGTTCTTTTTGGAAAACTGGGACGCCATGTCATCCGGATTAAAGAGGACAAAGACAACCCCAAGTAGTTATCAGCGCTTAGTTCATAAGCCTGCATGTCTGATGGTATGGGGTTGCATGAATGTGTGTAGCATGGGCAGCTAACACATCTGGAAAGGCACCATCAATGCTGAAAGGAATATCCAAGTTCTAGAACAACAAATGCTCCATTCCAGACGTCTCTTTCAGGGAAGACCTTGCATTTTCCAACATGACAATGCCAGACCACATACTCATCATGGCTGCGTAGAAGAAGGATCCGGGTACTGAAATGGCCAGTCTGCAGTCCAGATCTTTCACCCATAGAAAACATTTGGCGCATCATAAAGAGGAAGATGCGACAAGGGAGACCTAAGACAGTTGAGCAACAAGAAGCCTGTATTAGACAAGAATGGGACAACATTCTTATTCCTAAACTTGAGCAACTTGAGTCTCCTCAGTCCCCAGATGTTTGCAGACTGTTATAAAAAGAAGAGGGGATGCCACACAGTGGTAAACATGGCCTTGTCCCAACTTTTTTGAGATTTAAAATCAACTTATTTTTCCCTTAAAATTATACATTTTCTCATTTTAAACTTTTGATATGTCATCTATGTTGTATTCTGAATAAAATATTGAAATTTGAAACTTCCACATCATTGCATTGTTTTTATTCACAATTTGTACAGTGTCCCAACTTTTTTGGAATTGGGTTTGTATTTATCAACCCCCAGGACCACAAGGTAACTTCTTGGATTAATTAGATGTGCTGCTCTCAACCTTTCCTGAGGATGGTACTCCCTTAAGCTTGTAGACTTCAACAGCCACCTAGATAAACCCCAGGCTGCAGACTTCCACACTCTGCTTGCTTATTTTGATCTCATGAGAGTGTTAACTACAGCTACTCACAAAAGAGGCAACCAAGTGGACCTTATTTACACATGACACTGCTCCACAGATCACATGCTGGTTACTCCACTGCACACCTTGGATCACTTCCTTCTCACTCTTAACCTCAACATGGTTCCTAACACACCACATACCCCTCCACATGTCATCTTTCAACGTAACCTACGCTCACTCTCACACTCCCAGCTATCTGCTATAGTTTCATCTTCACTTCCTCCTCCTAATTTGTTAGTATCTCTTCATGATAACAATGCTACTGATAATATCTGCTCCACTCTTGCATCTTGTTTAGACACTTTCTGTCCCTTGTCTTCCAGGCCAGCCGGAATCAACCCTTCTGCCCCTTGACTATCTGATTAAAACAATCAGTGCATAATCTGTCAAGCACATCGTACCAGAAAGCATACACTCGTTCACGTCTTTCTCTTCATTCTCTGAGAAAGATGTCTCCAAACTCATCCTTTTTAATCATCCTACTACTTGTCCGCTTGATCCTATTCCATCTCATCTCCTTCAAGCCTTTTCTCCTGCAGTTGTACCTGCATTCACTCACATCATTAACACATCCCTTCACACTGGTGTTTTTCCCTCAGCATTTAGACAGGCTTGTATAACCCCACTACTTAAGAAACCCAGCCTTAACCAATCTCTTTTACAGAACTACAGACCAGTTTCCCTTCTTCCTTTCATTGCAAAATCACTTGAACAAGTTGTTTAACCAACACAACTCTGTCTTTCTCAAATAGAACAACCTCCTCCACAGCAACTAGTCTGATTCCAGAAGTGCACATTCAACCGAGACTGCCTTGCTCATAGTTGTTGAAGCCCTAAGACAGAAAAGAGCTTATTTCAAATCTTCAATACTTTTCTTGCTGGATCTGTCAGCTGCTTTTGACATGGTTAATCACCAGATCCTCCTGTCAACCCTATTGGCAAAGGACATCTCAGGAAAAGCACTACAGTGGTTTGAGTCTTACCTTTCAGATAGGTCTTTTAAGGTATCTTGGAGAGGTGAGGTGTCCAAGTCGCAACATCTAACTACTGGGGTGCCTCAGGGCTCAGTTCTTGGACCACTTCTCTACATGGCATCACTAGGTTCTGTCATTCAGAAACATGGATTTTCATATCACTGCTATGCTTATGACACTCAGCTCTACCGCTCAATCCATCCTGATAATCCAATGATAGCGGTTTGGATCTCAGCTTGTCTAACAGACATTTCTTGCTGGACGAAGGATCATAACCTTCACACATTTCTAAAACTGCCCGGTCCTGCAGATTTAGTTAAAATTTAACATCAGACCCTTTCTTTTGAAACATGCTTCACAATTCATTGTTCAAGCTCTTATTCTGTCCAGGCTGGACTATTGCAATGCTCTCTTGGCAGGTCTTCCAGTCAGTTCTATCAAACCTTTACAATTAATTTAGAACGTGGTCGCAAGATACTTTTTTTAATGAGCTGAAAAGAATGCACGTCACACCTCTGTTTATCAGTTTGCACTGCCTACCATTAGCTGCTTGCATGAAATTCAAGGCATTAATGTTTGCCTATAAAACCACCACTGGCTCTGCACACCTTTACCTAAATTCAATACTTCAGACTTATGTGCTCTCTAGAAGCTTGTTTTCTGCGAGTGAACATTGCTTTATTGTGCCATCCCAAAGAGGCACAAAATCACTTTCACGGACGTTTACATTAATTGTTCCCTCCTGGTGGAATGACCTGCCCAACTCAATCCTGCAAAAACACATCTCTTCCATCTTTTTTTGACCCTCTAACTCTAGCACTCTCTATTCTAATTCTATTCTTTAAAAAAATGTCCCTTTTAGACTTGCACTCTATTATTTTGTTTACTTAAAAAAATTGCTTTTCAATTTTTTTTTGTATTCTATTTTCCTTTTTATTTATTATACTATAAACAGAAGCAAAAATGCCTCTAACACTAGCTTGCTATATTCTTTTTCTATTCTTTTCTTTTTCTTTTTTTATAGAATAAAAAAAACCTTGCTACGTGTACTGCAATAAGCTAACTGAGACTTGTTATTGTACTTGCATATCATTGCATATTTTATTTTGATTCCATTGTCCTCATTTTATAAATCACTTTGGATAAAAGCATTTGCTAAATGGCTAGATGTAAATGTAAATGTAATAATAACAACGAATACTTCTATTCATTACTGGCTGGAGTTTAGTTCAAAATTTCATTAGGCTTTCAAAAATATATAAAAAAAAATTTAACTTCTCTTTTTCATACCCAAAATGATCACGATTGAGATTCTTACTTCACATTGAGAGAGAACTAAAAACTGCCTGTAGTCAAGCCATCTTCCCTGTGAACAAAGACATTCTGCCAAGCTGCTGTCACCTGAAACCATATAAGCACCACAGAGTACTTTTTTTTATTTCAAGCTGAAGACTTTTAAAATGTGTTCAGCATCATTATCTCCAACCTGAAGATTCTTGTGTAGCTAAAGCTAAACCCACAAATGCCTCCTGCGGCTCGTCGACTGAAAATATTGGTCACTCCCTCCTGCTATGTGTAATTAGTGCTGATCAAGAGGGATTATAAGCGACGTCTAACGACAATGTTCAACTCGATGGTCCTGATAGATGGTCAATTCTAATGATCAGGTCAGGACGTTTATTGGATTTAAAGCAGTCGTGAGGGGCCCTTCTTAGCCTTGCCTGGATAATTATCACGTTCATGCATGATTAAAGGCGACAGTGAGCAACGTCAAGGGCCTTCCCTTTAATTTAATAATTTTGTTATCCATGCATTTATGCAAGACTTAACAAAGGGATGTCAAGGAGAGAATCAAATCAACCAGATGAAGATTAGTGTAATGGTGTGACAGAGCTTGCCAATACACAGGGAAAGTGTTTAGTGATGTCACATGATCGTAGCAGATACCACCCACCATGATATTAAATATGATTAGGGCATGTATACCCAAAATATTCAAGCTAAAGTAATTTTTCCGTTATCAGATATTTGAAATCATAGTAGTACTACATTCATTCATTCATTCAAAAAATATTTATTTATTGTGTTGTAAAAATTTATCGATTGCTTGATTCATTCATTCATTACATGAAGAAAATAAAAATCTAGATATACATATTAAGTATACAATATAGAAAATACATATTAAATATTTTATAAGATTATGAACTCATTAGTTGAACTAAAAAATGTGTGTGTGTGTGTGTGTGTGTGTGTGTGTGTAAAACCAAACTGAATTGAATGAAATTGAATGAAAAAAAAATTAATCAAAAATTCATCATCTGAAGTAAAAAAAAAAAAACTTATGAAGAAAAAAAGTACTATTAATTTCTAATTTCTAATTTCTTTGTTGTCTAATATATATATATGTGTGTCTGTGTGTGTGTGTGTGTGTGTGTTTATATAATTTAAACTAAGTTTAAAAACAGATTTGACATTTGTCTGAATAAAAATATGAAATCATAATTCAGGTATGAAATCATCAATTGAACTTAATCAAATGAAAGTGTCTAAAAAAATAAAAAAAAATTACACTGTGCTATATCTTATATGCATTTAATGATTTCAAGTCACCTTTCAGTTTTCTAAAAGCAGCTCATCATTTGTGAAATGTGTTCTCAAAGTGAGTGTAGATCTCTTATTAGAAATCTGGAGCATCACTGAGCAGCTACCAAAACTCAGATCTCACATAACCTAAAAAAAAAAAAGACAATTCTCAAAAACTTCAGGCCACAAGAGAAACCATCATTATAAAGTTTTGTTTACTTCTATAGTTTTTCGAAAAAAATTCAGAGTAATATGGCGCACAACCCTGTAGAATCCAGCAGAAACCAAAAAAAGCAAACAACACCATCCATATTTTAAACAGCTGGCACTGAAGAGGGGGAATTTTACACCTCCGTGCCAATTACTTTCCTCTCTTAGCTCCTCTCGACACTCTAAAACAAATAAAAACTCCCTCTTTCATAACAAAGAGGCTGACAGGGAGTAAAGTGCAGTCGTTTTCCTCCAAACGTCCAGCTTCTGTATATATATATATATATATAGCCTACATAAATTTATATAAATACAAAGTATTCTTTTGTTATTTTTGTGTTCCCATATTTCTCCTATATCTCACATCCAGTCTGGTTCTCTAATCCTAATGTATTATTAATCACCTTTCACTATAGTGTGGAAAAACTTTCAGATACTTCCCCCTGGATTTCAGTGAAGACAGAATCTAACGGTCTGTTTGTTTATCAGTTTATTCATCTTTCATAAAGTCAGCACTTTTTTCTCTCAGTGAAAGTTGTCAGGCCAGAAGGTACATCACCGGAGTCCTGACACTAGCGGAAAACCGGTCCATTACTGGTCCAGTCCAGCCTACTGCTACTGAGACATTTTTGGACCTGTGTAGCTGTAGAAATATCTGTCTATGTGTCATACAGGCTCTCAGGTTTGACAATGAGTGAGCGAGCGGATGCATGTCCTATTGACACCCAATCTGTTAACTTTGATTTTGACAGAGTAGTGCAGCAACGTCGGGTATCATAATAGAGATTTCTCCACCGATGTGAGTGACGGGGCACTTGACAGAGGAAGACATTCATCGCGAATCAGGAATTTGGAGGTGGAATTGAATATCGAATATCGGAATCTCGCTTAACGTGTTCAGTCTGATATCTTGGGCTTAAATGTGAAACCAGGATGAACACAAAATTGAATGACATAATGCATGGTATCTTTGTCTCTCTCCCGCTCCCTCGCTCTCTTTCTCCCCCCACCTCAGTAAAATGATAATCTGAGTCTGTCTGTCTGATAGACTGGAGTATGATTCAGTAAGACAGTGACTGACTGCACATTCAATCTGTTTCAGCATGGGAGCAGTGGCCCATTATCTCAACCATGTGAGACGCCCGCAGCGTGAGAGAGCAGCCCGATCAGCTGGCTCCAGTGGCAGGTTTGCTGGGAAAGTTATCAATAAGCGATTGTCTCTGGTCATTTAGGCTGTCACGTTATGACAGGGCTGAAAATTAAGCTGGCAGATATTAATAATAATGGAAATAACACAATGCCGAGGGGAAGATGTTGGGCGAGTTTGGGAAGGGGGTTACGGAGAGTCTGGGTGGATTCGTGCGGATGTGCGTGAATGTTTGTGTGTGAGTTTATATGGCATTGTTAGTGTTAAATGCAATGCTAATTGACAGACTATTTGTGATCATTGCTGTTGTGTGTGATAGAGATTATGTGCTATTTGAGGTCAAACTCACTTTGGATTTTATAATACCATAACTTATGATTTAAAAAATGATAGAAAACTGGTTTTAAAATCTTTGTTGTTTTTCATGTCCGCGAGTTTAAGCGACCCCAATAATGTGATATTTAGCCCTAAAAATTTTACATTTTTGCAAATTTAATTTGGGGAACATAACAAAAAAAACATGTATTTTACCCCGGAATGTGATTTTTACTGGGGGACTCCCAAAAATGCAAATGGAATAGTTTTGAGTAGCAGTTGGGTGGGTTTTGTTATGAAAACCCGGCAACGCTGGTGAAAGTGCTATATATAATATTATATATATATATATATATATATATATATATATATATATATATATATATATATATATATATATATATATATATATATATACACACATTTCTTTTGAGTTTATTGGTGAACAGTCATGCCTTTAATCCTTTGGCATTTCTTTTGCAGTCTTGTTTTTATTCAGCTTTTGTTTGTCTCTGTTTTGTTGATAGATTAATGGCTACCAAATGTTACTGCTTTTTAATTGGGTAATAGATTGCAGTTTGGCAAAGCTATGAAATACAATGAAGTAAAGATTTCAGTGACAAAATATCCTGGACTAGTTGCCAGTTTGAGTTAATAGGGTTGTTTTCAGTGGCGGACTGGGACAGTAAATCGGGCCGGGAATTTGACTCCACCCCAGGCCACCTCTGTTGCTGCAGTCACCACCCAATTCATGTGTCCACCAGACTGCTAAACTCTTTGGCTCTTTCAGTTGTTTGAATTGGGTGATACTTAAAAAATAAATCAAAATCCTTAGACTGTGGACGGGCAAAATAATCAAATGGAGTATCAAGACATTCACTGTGTCTATCATCTTTCCCTGAATCCCTCTCTCTCACTCTGCACATTGAGTTTCTCTGCAATATGAAATAAGCACTTTCAATAATCTATATTAATTATGCAGCCATCAATTGTATGTCCCAATGATCACAGTCCTACCACTGATGACCTTATAAATCATAAAAGCAGATATTTTTCTAAGAGTATAGCCAGCATGTTTAGTTTTGCTTATACTGTAGCTTAAACTTTACCTGAAGGTTCCTGCTCTGACTCAAAAGCTGAACTGTCCACCGTCTCTTGTTCAACAGCAGGAGCACTAGCAGCACTAGTGCTACTGTTGCTTCCTTCGTCACCTTCAAGATAAATAAATAAGCATTGTAGACTAGGCTACATATTGTAGGCTAGAAATGGAAAAATCCAAATTTCTGGTCAATTTTGGCACTAAAAAAAATACTGTATCCCATATGTAAAACAGTGTGCTAGTTTGAAGTTCTATCATTATATACATTTGTAATATTTTTTTTTTTAATAGATTTTATCTATTGTAAGTCGCTTTGAATGAAAGCATCCGTCTGACAAATGTTCAACTTTTTCACAGTTCGGTTGGTTTAACGGTTTTAGAGTCACAGTTTCGGTACCATTGTATGTGCTATGTTTATGGAAAAACTACACTTTCAAAAAATATATATTTTATCATATTATTAAGAATATTCTAACTACAAGCAACAGCACAAATAAATACAATAGAGTAAAGATACAAATAAAATAAACTGACTTCCATGTTTTTTTTTAGGTAGGTCTTGCATTAGTTCTTAGGTACAGAAATTGAATAAAGTAATCAGAATGAGTTTTATTGCCAGGTATGTTTACACATACGAGGAATTTGTTTTCGTGATAGAAGCTCCACAGTACATAAGAATGACAGCGACAGAACATAAAACACATAATAACAGAATATATATATATATATATATATATATATATATATATATATATATATATATATATATATATATATATATATATATAAATAAGTAAATAAATATAAAAAAATACAAATAAGTAGGTAAGGACTATATTTTGGACTATAACTTAAAGATTATTCTTTATTAAAGTTACAAAAGCTTTTTAATGATGTCTCTATTTGTTTCTATGTTTTGCCACGGGGGATTTACACAAGCTCCAGTCTGGATCCAGAACACCTGAGAAGAGATGATGCTGACCCTCAGAGGACTCCAGATGATGCTAACCCTGAATCAACAAACAGAACTAACAAATATTGCTACAAGTGTGACTGCATCATATAATAATTATTAATAATATTAATAATGTTCATCCACTGGCTGACTACGTCTTGTATTAATTTTTCTAAAAATCCTGTCATACGTGCACAAACTGAGTCACCACTTATAAGCTACTACTAAATATTGTAGAAACATAATTTTCTGTAAAGTTGCTTTGTAACGATTTTTATTGTAAAAAGCGATATACAAATAAACTTGAATTGAACTGAATTAAACAAGAGCAGTGAGTGATTTCTTTGTTGTTGCTGTTCGATTAATATAAAGACTGTCACTTTAAGAGAACGCACTGGTCCAGTGTTCGTATTAGTATTGAACAAGAGTGAATGATTTGCCCAGGGTTATGTCTGGGAATCCAGAATGTGCATCCATCAACAGAAACATATATTAACTGAACCCTGTTTGGTTTACGTGTTAAACCATGCTTTGTCAGATTGAAGTTGAACAGCGGTCCCAGCTCGTGCCAAACAGTGTGTGGTGAACTGAAAGGCTTGGTTTTTTCAGTGAACCTTCCCATCCCTAGTAAATATAAATGTAATTCTGACCGACCTGCTCCCTTACTGGCAAACATGGCTGGGATTTTGCAGCAATTTGCTGCGTCTGTGGCCAGGGCTTTTCTCCTTTTTCTACGTTCCCTCTCTGCTCCTCCTTTGTGTTTACGCTCCATTTTCTGCGCGATTTTCTAAGATAAAGCCTACCTCTGGATATAGCCATTTTTCTGGTTACCTCCATCTCCATCTCCATCTATGTATTGTGTATTATATATCATGTTATATATTGGAAGACTTCTGCTTGCACATGCTTTGTAATACTGGATTGAAGAAAGGAATTTTTGTGTATATATTTCTATTTGTACTGTACTTTTTATCACATGAATTCATCCCTGGTGAGCAACAGACACTTTCAAAACCTTTAAAAAATCTTGCCAGCCACAAACTTATGAACAGTAGTGTACTGACTGGGGGAAGAAAAAAAGAATCAGCAAGTAACACTTTTGAAATAGAAAGACTGAAATAGTATTTTCTTGTCAAACATAAAACAACAATCTCTGTGTGTGCTGAAATACCAAGTTCTATATGCTAAACACTGCTTAACTTTATAATCCACATGCGAACCACATTAGTTACTGACCTTCTGAGAGAAACCGGTGTACTCTAGAAAATGCTAGGAGTTGAAATAAAAGTTGGGTGCTGTGAACTGCTGACTGTAGAGCTGCTCTGTGATGAAGTATTACAGGTGATAGCAGTAAGACCAGTGGTTGAAGGTAACTAGGGTTGGAGCAGATGGTTGGGGTTCATGTCTGGTTTATGAGGAAGTCAGCGTTTTCCACGACTCTCCACTCCAGCAGGGTCTGTGTCACAGTAGCGAGCGAGACCCCCTCTCATAAGTCACAGTACCAGGGGAATCGTCCCCCTGTGATATTAATGGCTGCCCTTGTGGCACAGGGAGAAAGAGTACGGGAGACACTGGAGGGATTTAAGGGCAACACTGCAGTTTTCAAACTCTATGTTATACATAATTTAAGAGTAGAAACAAAGATGTGTAGTTTTTCTTGGCTGGTTTACACTTCCAGCATCTTGATTGGATATCTATCTGATTAGATATACAGAGTGGGCCATTGTTTACTTCTGTGACGATGCTAAAGCAGATGCTAATGCTAATGTAAGAAGTACACTTATTAGTGTGTGTTAACTAAAACTAAAAAGAAAATAGAATTAACTCTGAAATTACATAAAGATTTCAGTCCTACTTAAGTGGGTCAAATAAGCATTATGAAGTTCATCTATTTACATTTAATATAAATTCAAAACATAATATAACCTATAATAACATTTTCCTTAAATTTAAAGCCAAGTCAAGTCAAGTCACCTTTATTTATATAGCGCTTTAAAATACATTGCGTCAAAGCAACTGAACAACATTCATTAGGATAACAGTGTGTCAATAATGCAAAATGATAGTTAAAGGCAGTTCATCATTGAATTCAGTGATGTCATCTCTGTTCAGTTAAATAGTGTCTGTGCATTTATTTACAATCAAGTCAACAATATCGCTGTAGATGAAGTGACCCCAACTAAGCAAGCCAGAGGCGACAGCGGCAAGGAACCGAAACTCCATCGATGACAGAATGGAGAAAAAATCCTTGGGAGAAACCAGGCTCAGTTGGGGGGCCAGTTCTCCTCTGACCAGACGAAACCAGTAGTTCAATTCCAGGCTGCAGCAAAGTCAGATTGTGCAGAAGAATCATCTGTTTCCTGTGGTCTTGTCCTGGTGCTCCTCTGAGACAAGGTCTTTACAGGGGATCTTTATCTGGGACTCTAGTTGTCCTGGTCTCCGCTGTCTTTCAGGGCAGTAGAGGTCCTTTCTAGGTGCTGATCCACCATCTGTTCTAGATACGTACTGGATCTGGGTGACTGCAGTGACCCTCTGATCTGGATACAGACTGGATCTGGTGGCTACGGTGACCTCGAAATAAGAGAGAAAAAAGAGAGAGAGACAAATATTAGCGTACATGCCATTCTTCTAATGATGTAGCAAGTACATAGGGTGTTATGGGAAGTGTTCACGGTTCCGGTTTACCTAATTAATGCAGCCTAAAAATTCTTTAACGGATTTGGATATTAAAAGCATATTAGTATGTTATGTGTAAGCCAGGTTAAAGAGATGGGTCTTTAATCTAGATTTAAACTGCAAGAGTGTGTCTGCCTCCCGAACAATGTTAGGTAGGTTATTCCAGAGTTTAGGCGCCAAATAGGAAAAGGATCTGCCACCCGCAGTTGATTTTGATATTCTAGGTATTATCAAACTGCCTGAGTTTTGAGAACGTAGCGGACGTAGATGATTATAATGTAAAAAAAAAAAAAAAGCATTATAACTCTCCAATAAATACTATTTTTAAATGTACTGTATGCTAAAGTGTACTTCTTTTTCACAAGGGTTGCTATCCAACTCCAACAACTAAAGTTTTTTTTTGTATCTTATCAATCAATAAGACCAGTGTCAATAATCAATAATATTAGTTTACAATACACCAGCCACATAAAGTTATTAAACATCCACTTCTACATGTTCTGGTATCTTGATAGATGAGAATTATTGATTTCAGTGTTTGCTAAAAATAACTGTCTATTTTAATAAGTGCAGAGCCTAAATGTATGAGGCTCATGAGAGCAGAAAACACAAATATTTAAAAATACGCTCCATTTAAATGCTGATTTACAATTGGGATCCATTGCAGCTATGTTTCTATAGACTCACAATGGTTGACAAGCCATCTGACAGCTGATGCCACTCAGATAAGCCCTTACACAGGCTTGAACAGGAAGTGACACGAGTGGGAACACAGTGACAGCCGCTTACTGGAGAGTAATAAACTGGCAAAATAATTCCGCATTGGACACACTTACCCAAGCAGAAAGAGTCTGAAAGGCAAGACAACATCTTGTGTCATCCATCTTCCTTAAACAGTGAAGCTGCGACAAAGTGGGAAGGAGAAATTATGATAAATGAAAAGATATATTTAGTCAATACCTGGAATTCTCCTTCGTCAACCCCTCTGGTTTTTGTTCTAACAAGGGTCTGTCTGGAATGAAAGCAAATGAGAGGAGGTAAAGTGCCTCTGGTCACGCACACACGCACACACAGTACATATACAAGGCTAGATGTATAGAATTAATTTCTGAATCATCATGGCTGAAAAAAAGAGCTGAATCAAATTAATAGTGAATTATAATCTGTTTCATATTTACGAGCCATACTGCTTTAGTGATGAAAATTAACTTGACAGGTCAACATCACTTTCTCCAACACATAGACTTTCTTTCTTTCTTTCTTTCTTTCTTTCTTTCTTTCTTTCTTTCTTTCTTTCTTTCTTTCTTTATTTCTTTCACAAATGCCAAAGGCAGTCTGCTCCTCAAGCATCATTTATTTTACTGCCTCATCTGAATATGATGAATGCTACAGTCGTTTGTGTTTTCACAATAAGCGAATAATTGTGAATCAGTCGATTCAGGTCCAATGAATCATTCTCCGTGCTGCCTCCTCTTGCCAGACATTATAGTTCATGAGGACTTTTAAAAATGACGAGTGTCAAATTTGGATATTTGTCATTATTCTAAACAATTAGCAAACTGAGAGATAAGAAAGCAATTAGAAAAGACAATTGTTTACTGTATAATTGACCATTTGTCACTGTAGCACCTCTTTTTGTTCTACAGCTCTAAATTAAGTTTGCATTTTATTTGTATTTATGGAACTGTGAACATGCAACACTAACACAGACAAAATAATACATATGTGACTGTAACAATTATTTCATATCATATTATACCATATTTTACTTCTGTAATAATTATTTATTGATGCATTACGTGCAAATTGCTTGCTGCAGCCAAATGCTCTTCTTATGCCCCAAACCGTGCTGACATTAGGGAAGAAAAATCCCTAGTTGTTTTTGAATCCAGTCTTAAAAAATAAATAAATAAATAAATAAATAATAGAATGGCTTTTAATTGACTTTTGTTTTGCTTTTTGTGTGTTTTATTGATGCGTTCATCCTTTTATTTACATCAGTGTCATTTGATTTTGATATTGTACCATGTGTTTTTTTATTTTTTTTATTCTACAGTGCTTTGAGAAAGCCACGTTTAAAGATGCTACATAAATTATAATTGTTGTTTTTATCATTATTATTACACAGTTTTTTTTTACAATAGTCCGTTATCGTCAATATCAGATTGAAAGTAACACATTTACGAATGTGTGCACTTTTTGTGAATCCATCTGAAATCTTGTGTGAGAACTTTTGCTGCATAAGTAAAAACATGCAAATTATATGAATGATTAGTATATGAGGCCTAGTAATGTTTAAAAGAATGAAAATTCACCCTATCTACAGTAGTTTCTAAATGTATATTATAGATTTTACATTACAGATATTCACATTGATCTTTGATTTTATGTTTTGTTTAGTTTTTTCACACTTTTTAAGGTCCAATTCTCGTGATTGAAAAACAAACAAACATTAACTATGACTTTTGCCTCATTAAACTACCAATTTGCTTATTATTAATAGTAGGTTAGGTAGTTGTTGAACTTAGGTTTATGGTAGGATTAGGGATTTACGTAGAATATGGTCTTGCAGACTATGTGTTTTATAAGTACTAATAAACAGCCAGTGTGTTATTAACAGGCATGATAATAAACAACTATTTGATAGTGACAATTGGTCCCTATACTAAAGTTTTTTTTTTTTTTTATCAAAATGTCATAACTAGACTTTCCTGTCAAAACAACAGACTTCTTTCTGGTGACATATGCAGGGCTTCTTCAGTTTGCTTGAACCCCTGCAAACTCATGTTCATCTGCCTCCACTTTTGAGAGCAGTGCTATACATCTCAAAATGCAATCAACAAATGATGCATAGAACAAAGTCCCCACTGTACATTTTTTTTTTCAAGTTTCGCCATTGGAATGACAAAGATACCTTGGTTTTGAGGGCGATGGCAATTATAGTGGTTGGAGGTGTTGCATTGACCATTGCCGCATTTCCAATACAGTAGACAACGTTGTGGTCCGTGTAGCCATCCGTCGAGATGACGCTGCCCAGGTAGGTAAATCAATCGACCTCTTCGATACGCTGTTGGCCGATTGTTATGGGTACTCGTCCGTGGGTCTATCTGATGTGCATGATTTTGGTTTTTGAGCTGCTGATTCAGAGCCCAATCTTTGCTGACTCCTGCTCCAAGGCCGTCATCATGTTCGCCAAGCCGGGTTGGATGGGAGCCAGCAGCGCGATGTCGTCGGAAATGTCCAAGTCTGCCAGCTGCCCCATTTGTCCCCATAGGAGACCTTTGTCTGTTGGTAGACAGAGTCCAGTCCAGTGCCAATGGGAACAAGAATGGGGACAGGACACAGCCTTGCCTGACCCCGGTCTCCATGGGTAAGTAGTCGGTAATGCTGTTTTCGATCCAAACACAGCAGCTTGAGGTGCTGTAGAGGTCATGGAAAAGGTCGGTGAACTGGCGCAGGATGCTGTGAACACTGTCCAAAGCCCTGGTAAAGTCGATTAAGTTTGTTGACTACCACTGTTGATACTCCAGTCTCTGCTCAATAATTGTTTTGTATGATGAATACTTGTTTGCCGCAGGATTGTCCTGGAGCAGACGTCGTACAAGGTACCAGACAGAGTACTTTTCCAGGCACGGACAGCAGAGTTATTGTTGCAATCTGAGCAACAGAGGTTGCCCTTCTTTGGGAGGGGACGACGACTCCACTTCACCTTGTGCTGGGGACTGTGGGTCACACCCAACAGGCGATCAGTAAACACGTGAGTTCCCTGGCCATGTCATGGCCTCCATACTTGACAATCTCGGTGGAGATTTCGTCCAACCCCGTGACTTTGCTGATTTGAGCGCCTGTATCGGAGACGTCATCTCTGCCATGGTTATCAACCCTACCTCGATCTGTAAGTCATCTGCTGGTGTCAGCAGGTCATTTGGGAAGGTGGTCGGCAGAAGTGGATGGTTCCTTGAAATGTGTGACTCATTGCCTCTGTTGTTCATCCCTCATTAGCAGGGGCTTGCCCATCTTGTCTTTGATGGGGGCTCCCTGGCCCAACTTGGATCCTGTCAGCTAACGCACGATTATGTACAATGTGTTTTTGTCATTCTTGGTGGCGGCTTCTTGCACTTCATTGCCTTACTTCTCGATCCACTCACTCTTTGGCAGCTTCTGGCAGCTTCACCTGACTCGGCCGCTTCAGCCGTGACTCTGACGTCTTCAGAGGACGCTTGGTCGTGGACCCACTTGGCGTCTCGCTGCTCGTCGATGAGGGTCCATGTTCGTCATTGGATCCATTGCTCCCTGTATGTCCCACTGCGTCAGATGCTCAGATGTACGTCACAAAAAGAAAAGATCTGTCACAACTTCATCACAGGTTTAACAGACATTCCCCCTCCTACAGAACATTTAGACATTAAATATCTATTTGTGATCATGACATAAACCAACACAGATGAGGTGCAAGACAAGGCAGCAATGCATGATGTAATAATTAAAATTAATGACGTATGATAACACCAAAAATTGTTCAAAACAAATAAATACAATCTTTTCCCAAACAAGTTCTACAACCAAAGAAGTAACATGATACTTGATCATATCCGGATGACCACTCTCCACTGCTCTGCAAAACTGCAGCAACAGGTCCAGCAGCGTAATCTTAATGGACGATAAGCGCTTGCTATTCCTTATGCCAGCGGAAGAGAGGAGAGCCAAGAGGACTATGGGATGATGGAGGGAGAGAGAGAGCAAAGAGAGCAAAGGCTAAAAAAAGGATGACATCGTCCAAAAAAAACCACCAATATTGAACAGCATCATCGGCAGGGGCGACTATTTATCTCATGCCCGCCAAGTTGGCACGCACATCTGGCGCCGGGTACTTAGTGTAATTATTTATGATTTCCTCCAAGATTTAAAAGCTCTTTGCCGGGCCTTGTAATGCAGTAACTGATTGCGGCGCTAATGTAATTAAGGGGAGATTATGATGTCCACGTGGCTCACCAGATGGTGGCATTCGCAGCGATGGGGGGGAGGCACAACTGGCACACCGCTGCACAAGGGCAGCGAGGCGCAGCCAGTCGAAGCGAGCCAGACCTCCTGCCAGACGCTGGAGCACGAGCCTGCGTATGTGTGTGCGAATATGTGAGTTCTGCGTGTGCGATGTCAGTGTGCGTGTGACCGAGACAAGGTTGGCAGCTGAATCTATCAGCAAAAGAGTATCATTGGCCTCCGCTGGAGTCAGGGTCACAAATCTGACCTTGTTAACTCGGGTTAAGATCAAACAATGAGGATGTCGGGAAATATTATGCCAGGTTGAGTCCACATTAATTTTGATTCGAGTGGAGTCCTGATAAATGTAATTGAATCATTTCGCAACAGCATTCAAACCATTTAGTCTCCTTAAGCATTATTACATTAGTGTAAAAATGAACACCATAGCTTGCTTGATTAAAGGCAACAGAGTTGCGATGGTGTATTCGATAATAGCGATGAGGGTACATTTTTAACTTATGCATTGGTAGTGCCAAGAAAACAGATGGCTTAAAAAAGATGTAATCACATTCGGCAAAGCATCACAGCTGATGAGAGGAAAAGAGAGCAGGAGTGCTTCTCTCCAGCCAGGCAACTGTAGCCTAACCCAAACTGACCTTTAATTACTTGCAGAAAATACATGGATATTACATCCAGGCACTCGGCTGTGTCCTCTGGGTGCAGTAAGGCTGCGCTTCTTAAAACACATTATTATAAGCTATTCAAGAGACACGGGGCCTTTTCATATGCTTGCTAGTAAAATGGGGGACAAGGGAGCGAGGGGGGATCATATTTGAAGCGAGCATGGCGGATTTTTCACTCTTCCGCAAGTAATGGGTTGAGCATGGAGACGGAGGTCACCAGGGCTTCTGTAGATTTCCCAGGTCGAGATAAGGATATTATTACACTGCCTGGTAACAAAGAAATCTCCATCTCTGTAAGTCCCCAGACAAGTGTTGGTAAATTAGAAAACACAGGCACTGACCTTTCTTACTCACATGTATGGAAGAGAGGCATTTGCAGCCTTTTTCCAAATGCTTTTCCTAAGGCTTGACAGCATCAAACATTCCTTGAACATCTAAGAAAATAGCTGCTGGAAAATATGCATTAATGTAGACAATATAATATTAAGATAGATTAAGATAACAAAAGTATGTGTCTGCTCTATTTCTATATATATATATACACGAGGTGACCCAACAGCGTACCAAAATTGTTCATCATACAAACATGAACAAAAATGTCTTTAAAATACAGGAATTTAATAATACTATCATAAAATGCTATAAACATGGCATGGGCTGAATAATAATAATAATAAATAATAATAATAATAATAAATACTCTTGTGCTAAAAAGACCTGAGAGTTTTATACTCGTTAGTAGCTAGACATATTATACCAAAATATTTTTTAAAAGAACATTTGTTTTCCACATGGGATGCATAGAAATGTGCATGATGGTCATTCCCATTTTGCGGACATTTGAGAACTTCCTAAAGCCACAGATTCTCACAGCACATGCTCTATAGATGTAAACATGACATCGTTTGCTTGAACCCCATGACATTTAAACAGTATTATGTGAATTTTGCAACTCCTTATTATGCAGTAACTTTCACAAGGTCTTTTGTAGGAAGTTTAGGGCCATGAAAGTGAACTGTATGGGTGGCATTTACTGGACCTGAAGAGGCGGTTTATTGGAATGTAAGAATTGCAGCACTGCAAACAAAGCACCCTCATATCTAATGATCCCCCCTCCCATGTACCATCTGCATCGCTCAGCGGACCATCTCCACCCCCAACTCACACACACACACACACACACACACACACACACACACACACACACATGCATTCACACATGCGGGCATCATTCATCTTACCCTCAAATCTGCAGTATCCGTCGGGGCGCGCATTAAAACCAGCCCATAATGGCTGACGGCTTTCACAGTTAGTGTGAGAATGCTGATCGCTGACTGTTTCGCGCTGAGTGCTTCACCACCTTTTCCATAATTAGACCATTACTTTAACAGGTGTGCCACGTCCCCGCTTTCCTCCTTCCTTCTGAAAACATCTCTCCACACTCCACTTTTTATTTCATCAACTTCAGCCTGTCTGTGAAATCTAGCTGAGGTGTTAGAGGAAAGCTTGTAGTCTTTTTTTCCCCCACCTTGTCAGGAGACTCAGGTGTGACATTGAGAAGTTCAGCTGACACTATAACACAGCAGGATGAAGGAGAACAGCTCGGGGAGTTAGTGGAGATGTTTGTACTGCAGAAAGTGCGTGAGATATCGCTTGACAGCCTGTGTTAGCTGCTGTACAGTTACCAAAGAAATAGCTTTTGCTATGTACACTGCCATACTGTTTTAGGATGACTTGCATGCTTCTTAAGCATCTCAACGGGCTTGGAAATATTGGCAGAGGCTCATTATATCACACTACGCATAGCAAAACTTAGCAGGTGGCACTGCTGCAGCGTGACCTGACGTGCCTCAGCGCTGTATACACGCTCTGACATGAAACACATGTAGCGCTATCGCTATCTGCCATGCGTCTTTCTCCAGCTTTTGGGCGGTTTGGTTGGGAGCCAAACTGACACAGCAAGTCTCAGTTGAGATGGCATCCATTAGTCTCTCATTGACACGTCTGTAGTGTACACTAGTGGCGGGCGCCTGCTCTGGGCCACGGGCATTGATTCATTGTCAGTTTTCCATGAATGATGATGAGCATAAGAGGTCTCATTACCTTATTATGTTCATTAAATCTTCTTTAGATCCTGTGTGTTTGATCTTATTGTGCATTATTATCTCCAGCAGAACACTGGGTTGATAACAGATGCTTTTTGCTGTTGTTTCTGTGTTCTTTCACTTCTCTCAAACTTATTTCAAGGCAATGACAGAGTCAAATCCATCAGGATTATGCCACTGTGCGGCTGCCATTAGACGATGCAGACTGATGTATTCTTATGCCACGCAATTGGCTGTGGCGTAATCTGTTCCACCTCACTGTGCTTCATGAGGGTATACGAGCCTCCCTACTCATGTACACAGATTATTCATCTTCTACTGTGCAAGGATGGTATTGTGGAATATTTATTTTTCTGGAATTTCAGTGTTTCTTGTCTAAATTTAGGAATGAAAACATAGAAAAATGATTTGTATGTCTAAATGGAACAGGGTTTTCTGAGGAACAATGTTATTTTAATGATAGTGTTTAAATATCTATGTGTGTGTTTGGGTGTACACAGATGCCATATTGCATCATAATATATATGATAATGATGCTCCAAATTGATGACAGAGCTATTAAAGTGCCAGAAAACACGTGAAGTATACTGGACATACTGTATAGAGAAGTATACTATACTATATACATTGCATGTTCATAATTGCAACAGGACTAAACATTATAATATGTCAACTGCGCAAGGAAAATAATTTGATACTAAATGCATTTTGTTTATAGGGCTACTTATGTATTCACAATGCCCAAAACTGCATTATTATTTTAACAATATTATATTTGATAAACTTATTCAATATTTTGCGTGCAAGTAGGAAATGTGCTGTGCTTACTTTTATCTCGTAATACTGGGTAAAATAAAAATGTTCACATCGCATCAAAACAACATCAGATAGCATCTACACAAATACTGGACAAATAATATGCAGCAATTAGCCTGTTAGAATTATTTTTTTATTACTTATTTATTTATTGACGTTTCCCACCTCAGGACGAATGTTAAAGACTTGCATCTCATTTAAGATAATAAATATACAACAGGTGTCACTCTTGATCCTTACCTCAACATTCCTAGTCAATAATTTGTCACATCGATATTATAATACTTGCGGAAGTGCAAAGGACTATGTTATCTCGTTAGTCGTGATATTTGCGTAGCAATCTGTGCTGTTTGGTTCTCTCAGGTGAGCAAAAACGACTTACTCGCATAGTTTAATCATTTAAATTGATCGGCTGTGATGCCGTTACGACGTATAAATTGCGTGCGGATTAAGGAAGACGCAAATAAATGACACATACGTCTGTTTATAGTAGTATGGCAGTGAAATACTGATTCCAATGATCGTTTAACCAAATGGACTTCTTTTTAAAATGTTCATAACTTTGTAAAAGTCTGACTCGTATTGATTTAAATCGCCTGAAAGCGCATAAACAGAACAAATATTTTTTTAAAGACGGGTATAGAAAAAAACGATAGGTTTAGAAGAATCTACAGAATGAAAAAAAAAAAAAGTTTCAACGGGTTCTCACCAATGTGAACATGTTTCACGTGTATTTTCTAGGGATCTTTTCTATGATATAGAGTTATCTTGATTTGATTTAATTTATTAATGATTTAGATATAATTTTCAGTAGGCCTATGGGAAAACTGTAATTAAACAGCTCTGGTCATAGGCTACTATTTACACTACTGTGTAAAATATTCGCATCAAAACTGTCACTTTTACCTTTAGCTGACAACTCTGTGTAAAATACAATAAACAACTTTTTAAGCCCCTTACAGTACCTTTCAAATGCTTTAATAACAGTACTGTCTGGTAAATAGTATTTATTGGTTATTATTATTTATCCTGTGTTAATTTATGTAAGTGGGCCCCTATGTTATGTTCATAAGTAGATTTGACCATGACCATTCTTTCTCTCTGAGTATTTTCATATGCAATGGTTTGATGGTGTCCTCAGACATGTGGCATGTTGCTTTAACTAATTCTCCTTCATCTGTTGCAATGCAAGCTTGAGCCGCTCCATCCTCTTTCATCTTTAACATAAAGACACTATAAGATGAGTGTGCATCATTAGTGCCACAGAAAGTCGCCCCCAGTCTGGACAGCCTGGCCTCCATTTTTCAATTAAAGTTGCTTTACAATCAAATAGCCCTGCACAGTTAGGAAAAGGCTGCATTGATTAGTGTACAAATTAACACAAGAAAGAAATCATTCTCCCTCCATAAGCTAATTTGCCATCCTCGGTTCTCCTTAATAAACCCCCTCCGACTGACTTTTTATACACAGACCCTCCACTGCCTCAGTAAATCCTGTAGATTTAATAACCATAATTGCAATAAATTCGGTAAACATTTAGATTGAATGCAATAACTGTGTAATTTACTCCAGTAGGTTGCTTTAAACGTAATTTAATAAAAGGGCAAAGGACCCTCCACATAGGCTAGTCACTAATCCTTGGTGATCCATGTGTACACATTAGGCTGAAGCATCTTGGGACGAAAATAGACAACGATTGATCTAGATTTCCTAGAAAATATCTGATCGCCATGGCTTGTTGTTTAGAGAGACTTTACTTGGTGGAGCCTAATTATGTTTGTATTGCTACTCCATTTCCAGTCATTTGTGTTGGGTGCACTGGGTCCTTACATAGGCCTATTATCATTCAAACCCTTAAAGGTGTACCACAACATTTATCTGCTTAGTTCTTTGTCTTAGAGGTGAGCTGGGCAGTTGCATCCTGTTTTTGTGTTCAGAATTGTTACCCAAAACAATATATTCCATATAAACTACTAGTTTAACCAGATGTTAAGTGCACTGAGAAAAAATTGTTTACCCTAAACTGAAAATTCTGTAAATATTTACTCACCTTCATGTTGTTTTAAACCTGAATGACTTTCTTTCTTCTGTGGAATAGAAAAGAATATGTTTTAAAATTAAATGAGGTCCAGGCAAAATTGGACCCCGTCGACTTTCATTGTGAGAAGTCGTTTTCCTTTTTATCTTCTTTTGTGTTGCACAGAACACCTGAGAGTGAATAAATGATGATAGAATATTAATTCACTATCCCTTTAAATAGCATTTAAATTATATATCTCTTTTTTCAGGGCAGCCATTCATCCTTTCTATGTAAATTAGCAAATTATAGTGCAATGTAGACAAGCACATTTTTGCCATTTAAACAGCTGTTTCAGGTGTCTTTATTTTAATTTAGTGAATGAATTTGCAAATTTACCTGATTTGCGTAATTCCTTTAGTGAATAATGCTCTTAAACAACACAGATAGCGAGTGCAAATAAATAACACTGCCATTCTTTTGTACAATTCATTTCTAGTAGATTCCCGCCATAATGCATTAAGCTTTTTAGATAAATACCATAATGTTTTTGCTAATATTACAGAAATCATTTTAAACAGCATTCTGTAATGCACATCTCTATAAATGTACAAGAAACACTAAATAGAGAAGATGCCATAACTATTTCAGGCACCACCTCATTTCCAGAGATTTGCTGCTGGCATTTACGCAGTGAAAAGTTTACTCCCACTATTTCATGCGAGAATGAAGATCGCTCATCTTTATATACAACCGCCACTAAAACCATTTCATCTGAAACAGTTCAGAACATAATGTCAGCCCACTCCATATATCTGAAGCTCATTACAGGGGGAAAAGGTTTGCAGTAATTAATTACCCTGCTAATTGGGCCCTCAGCAGTATTATTGTCTGTGTCTGTGCAGCTTATTTAGTGTACAAACGAGACCTACCGCATGATTGTTTCTCTGGCTTAAGGAGGCTCATACACCCGGCTATTAGCACAATGACTGTCATTCAGACACTGAGAGTTTAGTCTGCTACTGAAAAACCTTTATGAGAGAGTTTATTTTGATATATTTATATATTTCTATCTCTCACTCTGTCTTTGATTCCACCTGTACATATGTGTGTGGGTCTGTGTGTGTTTGTCTGCCAAACCAATTTTTTAATAATGTACTTGAGGAGCTGCGCTCTGATTGCCAGCTAGTTACGTCAAGCAAAAAAGCAAAAGCTTGGAAACACAATAAGAGTCTTAATATATTTATAGATTGTTTTAATATGAAAATAAAATTAGATGCTCAAATCTTTATGTATGCTCTGGTGATAATACATTTACACCTTGTCAACAGCTCGAAGCGTTCTGCATTTTCTTTCTGTGTGTTTGAGTCTTTATTTATTCCCAGTACTGTGTGTTAGTGGGATGTGTGAGCTGTTTTACTATAAAAATAAACTATTTTAACTATTGCAATTGTATGTGTAAATGTAACTTTTATTTGTTTCACACAGCAAGCATGGCAGATCTTCAGAACATTTCTTGGGGTAAAGCAGAGTTGCACTCTGAAGCCATAACTGATATTGGTGTGCTGGCATCCAAGAGAGAACCTCCAGCAGGCTACTATATTGTGAGTTTGCAATTGCCAAATATGTGTGTCATTTGGATCCATAAATTTGTAAATAAGAATGTAAGTGACAGGCAGTCATTAAATGATGTTCTCGTTAACAAGGTTCGGGAGGAGCGTGTCAGATACTTAGCCTAATCAACACAGGTGGACCACAATCTAGTAATCAATCCCACAGTATAAATATCGCTGACTTACCTCTATCCATTGACAGTTAATCAGCATCCCTCCACCACCCCATCTCCTCACTTCAAATTCACTTTATAATTAGACGGGGAAGCGGGGGGTACTCAAGGTTCGGGCCATTCCCGAGCTCGGAGCCCTTTCCCGGACAGCACGCCAAATACGCATACCATACCTCAGCTAATTATATGTAAGCGTGAACTTGTGAATCCAGTTACATTTACAAAAAAAAAATAAAAAATCTATAAAATGTCATCTAAAAATCCAATAACAACAGAATACAAAGTCATTTTAGCAGTGCTGTAATGTTACATGAATTTTCTTTTTTTAGAGTAATATAAATCTTCACTATAAATTAAATCATAATTAATATTTTTCTACTGTATACTGTAGTAAAACTACATTTATTGTCAATTAAATGTAAAAAAAGTTAAGTAGCATTTTTCAATAAAAATTACAATTTTTTTTTTTTTACAGTAAATCATAACAAAAATATCAGGAAACATACAGTTTTACTGTTTTTATCTACAAATCACAAGGTAATTCACATATTTTACATTTATAATAATTTTAAAATGACATTTAATGTATTTGCTTGTTAATTGTAATATATCATTTTTATTTATTTATTTATTTTTTACTGTAACATTTTGCCATATGATTATATTTAAAATTTCCTACATTGACGATTTGTACATTGTTAGGAGGGTTAATACACAAACTCATGTCATGTATTTTATTTTGAAACTTAATATCTATTCGTGTTAAATAAATCTGCATTTGGTTTCAGCTTGCTGGAGACTTGTTATACATTGCTAAATTGCAGTTTTACTCAAAATTTAACATTTAAAAAGTAAATTGTTTTATTTTCTTTCCTTCCCAAAAGGCAGCAACTTAATATATTGATAAGGTTTGGTTTTATTTCTGCTCTTCCCCTGGCCGACTAAAAGCCGTGAATCCTTTGGCCTACCCTGAGGATAGATTTTAACAACTCTTTTAGATGAGGCCTCCAACAGAGCTTGGCACCAGTGCCCTGTGTTTGTTTAGGACTCAGATGGCACTGACACAAGGGTGGCTGCGCTTCTGCAACTCTCAGCAATCCCAGAGCGCTGAGAGGGGAAACTAGGACAACAAGTATCAATGGCCTCTAGGATAATGTTTTGTGTGTGTGTGTGTGTTTGTGTGTGTGTATCTGTTTTGTGTGTGGGTGTGCCTCAAAAAACACTGAGAAAAGAACCAGGGCGGAAAGAGAGAAGGGAAGTTTTGTGAATAAACAAAGCACAAAGCAAACACTGTATAAAACAACTCTGCGTTAAGCTTACGGGCAGCTAGAGTTCTTCCTCTCCGCTTTCCTCTTCTCCATCCGTTTTCTTTCTTCTCTCTCTCTCACTTCCCGCCCCACCCGCCAGTCCCCAACTGTTGCCGTCTCCGGCGGGTTGTCTGTGGGTTGGCACGTTGCTGGGGTTCTGCCCACTGGCGATGAGGATCCGGTGTACGCCACATGGTACCAACGTGTTTTCAGAGGCCCTGTTCCACTTGGCCTTTCCCTCCATCACACACAGCAGGATGCAACTGTTTCACTTTGTTTGCACAACAAACACATTAATTTATTAACAACCTTTACACAACCAAATATAAATGAATTTGAAAGATTTGTCTGTTTTTAAGAGCTAGTTTTAGTAACTTCTCAAGTTTGACTGTTTTAAACTGATTATCGGTAGCTTCTAACAGTCAAATCTGTCCACTGTCACTTTTTTGCACAAAGTAACATATTAACAACATTTAAATAACTAAATATAAAAATGTATCTTTCAACTAGCTTTTAGTAGCTAGTTTAAGCAATTATTATTTTTTAATTATTAACAGCTTCTGTCAATCCATGTATCGCTTTGATTGCACAAATTTACACGTTTATTAAATTGATGTGCAACCAAATTTAAACTAAATCACATACTGTAATGTTAGTTCCTTTTCAGGAACGAGACGCTGCGTCAAGCGCTTTGGGGAACCTCCCTGACGAGACCGACTCTGAATATCGTGTGCAATCTTTCCAATGGAAGGGCGTGACATCACGGGCAGGGTGACGTAGCGACCAGGAAGCTATAAAGGCACCTGCCACGCAGCTGGCTTCAGCTTCTTGTCCTTCAGCAAGCGCTCTTTGTGTGCATGTCTTTCTGTCTTGTCAGTCTTATTTATTGTCGTTTGTCACTATTAGCTCCTTTAAGTAGCTATATTATATCAGAGAGCAAAGCTAAGACTGGCATCTGAAGGATGAATCTAGACCGCGTTCAGATTGTGTGTTCCTCCCTACTCTACAAAGCTAAATGTTAGAGGCGAGGATACACACGGTCTGTGCGTGGTCTGCCCGGGATCAAAGCACGCTGCATATGATTTCACGTGCGCTACGAGGCGGAGTGGCGCCGGCATTCGCTGGGTTCGCAGATCAATCTGCTTGAAGGAATGGAGACGGGCACGTTTTTATCTCCTACCTTACCCACCTGATCTGCCCGAGTCCGGGGTTTGGAAGCCCGAGCTTCGGTTTTTCCCCCCCGAGCATCGGGCTTGACGCTCTGCCTTTTTTTCTCCGAGGAGATTGACACGGAGGGCATCAGCGAGCTTGTAGTTGCACAAACATAGAGTTGCATAAGCACCAGTATACAACAAACAGTGTTATGCCTAACATTATACAGGCAGCGTTAATGAGCAGCTATTTAATCTCAGAGGGGATTAATATTGTTTGTGTGACTAAGCTTTCTTCAGGCTGGGAGGTCCACGGCCAAGAAGTCATGACGCATTTCGGTCACGACTACAGAGGGCGGCCCCTACTGGGGTAGAGCCGTGTCCACCTCAGTGCCCTCGGGAGGTGGGTCTGCCAACCCTGCCAGAGTTTCAGGGTGCAGCGGCTTCCAGCGAGCACTGCTCTCAGTTATTTCCGCCTGTGAGCATAGCGGAGCTGAGATGCTCACCGCCCCTTCGGGGGCCTCTTACACCAGAGGTCAGTCTCGAGAGACTGATTCCCTTAGTACATTAGTTAGCAGCGTGGAAACTACTGCCAAATGTATCTCAATGGGTCCTGCACACAGTAGAAAGAGGCTATCGCATTCAGTTCGGCCATCCACCGCCAACATTCAACGGGGTAACACCAATAATAGTCGGCCCCCGGCAGGCTCTGGTTATGGAACAAGAAGTGAATACCCTATTAAGGAAGGAGGCCATCGAGGTGGTCTACCAATATCGAGTACTTCCCTTCGGCCTTGCATTCTCACCCCGCACGTTACGATATGTGTACATGCGGCTCTGGTATCCCTCCGCATGCAGGACATCTGCATTCTGAACTATATCGACGATTGGTTGATTTTAGCTCGATCAGAGCAAATGGCGGTTCGACATCGAGATGTCGTTCTCGCACATATGGGGGAGCTGGGTTTGAGACTAAACGCCAAGAAGAGTGTACTTTTTCCAGTTCAGAGAACCACCTATCTAGGCGTAGTGTGGGATTCGACCACGATGCAGGCACATCTGTCTCCTGCTCGGATTGAGTCAATCCTCACATCAGTCAAGAGAGTCAAAGAAGGCCAGTCACTCACTGTCAAACAGTTTCAGAGACTGTTAGGGCTTATGGCGGCTGTGTCCAAAGTGATACCTTTTGGCCTCCTGCACATGAGACCCCTACAGTGGTGGCTCAAGACCAAGGGATTTTCCCCGAGGGGGAATCCATTACGAACTATCAAGGTCACGTGGTGATGCCTTCATGCCTTAGACATGTGGAAGAAACCTTGGTTCTTGAATCGGGCCCGGTGCTGGGAGCTCTTGGTCGCTGTGTAACGCTAGCGACAGACACGTCCCTCACCGGTTGGGGTGCGGTCATGAGTGGCCACCCTGTCCGCGGTCTGTGGAGCGGTCGCCATCTGACATGGCATACCAGTTGTCTAGAGATGCTAGCTGTCCATCGAGCATTGAAATATTTCCTCCCAGACCTGAGAGGTCACCATGTGTTGGTGCGCACCGACAACACATTGGCAATTTCTTATATCAGTCACCAGCGAGATCTGCATTCGCACCCCTTGTACAAGCTGGCACACCAGATCCTTCTGTGATCCCAGGACAAACTCCTCTCATTCGGAGCAGTGTATATTCCTGGGAGATTGACTGTGGGAGCAGACATACTGTCGAGACAGGGGCCGAGGCCCGGGGGGATTCACCCCCAGGTGGTGAAGTAGATATGGAGAGTTTTTGGACCTCTTTGCGACTCAAGAGATATCGCAATGTCCCCTCTGTTTCTCTCTAGTTCATCCAGCTCCTCTGGGACTGGACGCTATGGTACAGACCAGGCTGAGGCTTCATCTGTACGCCTTTCCCCCTATCGCTCTGCTCCCGGGAGTTCTGGCGAGAGTATGCTGGGACGGGGTCCGTCTTCTATTACTAGCCCCATTCTGGTCGGGCTCGTTATGGCTCACAGATCTGATCTCTCTCTTCGACGGCTCTCCATGGGAGATTCCGATCAGGACAGATCTACTCTCTCAGGCGCAGGGCAAAATAATTCACCCTCGCCCAGAGTTGTGGAAGTTGTGGAAGTTGTGGGTGTGGCCCCTGAGGGGGCACAGTTCATAGCTTCCGGTCTCTCAACCGAGGTTGTTGAGACCCTCCTCCAATCCAGTACTCCCTCTACGAGGAAACTGTACGCCCTGAGGTGGAAGCTCTTCACCTCATGGTGCAGAGACCGCCAGCTTGACCCTGTTAAGGTGAGACACTGCAGGCAAAAAGACTGTTTTTTCAAGCACCGGTCAATTTTGAGATTTTGGGCTTTTTGGTTTTTCATAAAGTGCTTTTTCAAACTAGTGGAAGGAAAACATCCAAAAGACACTGTTAAGTGTTTCGTTTATAGCACTTTATCTGTTTGTGTCAATAGATTTCAATTACAATACATATTTTTAAAGGCCGTTTTCTCAAAATTAGTTTTTTCTTCAACACTGAGCCATAAATCTCCACTTCAGTAGCACTTACACACACCAAACTTGACATTTTTATTCCTGTCTATATTCTGAAGGTTTTTACAGAGGGATTTGTTCATATGTATTTTCCTTGATTATATACAACATTTTATTCCCCCCAAAATTGTGAAAATATATTGTTTTCTGGCTGTTCAAAGTATTTTCTGAATTATGGAGTGACAAAACAAGATAACCAGAATTCCCTCTGTAAAAACATTTGACTCTAATATGTCAAAAAAATTAAACAAAAAATTTGAAAACTGACTTCATCTAGTGTTCAGATTTTTGTACTAGACATTTATGCAAATTAGCACATATTTCATTAAATAATGCCTCATTTGCATATTTAAACATAACATTTTTGAAAACTTGTAATACAAAAAATTCACCTGCAGTGTCTCGCCTTAACTGCCAAGTTGGTAAAGTTCTTGAGTTTCTCCAAGCTAGGCTCTCTGCGGGGGTAACTCACTCCACCTTAAAGGTGTACGTGGTGGCCATAGCTGCTTACCAGGTCCCTTTCAATGGTCAGTCAGTGGGTAGACACCCCCTAGTTACACGTTTCCTCTGCGGTGCACTGAGGCTGAGACCTCCAGTATGGTCCCGTATTCCCCTGTGGGACTTGGTTGTGGTGTTAGAGGCTCTCTGTAAAGCTCCATTCAAGCCAATTCAAAATATATCAGATAGACATCTGACCCTTAAGACTGCCCTGTTACTGGCTATTACTTCTCTAAAGAGAGTTGGAAAAGAGAGCCCCCTCGGTGGCCCCTACCTACTTAGACTTTGCCCTTGGTATGGCCAAAGCATTCTTATACCCTCGAGCGGGTTCCTAAAGTTTCCTCTGTTACTCCACAACCCATAGTACTGCAGGCCTTCTGCCCTTCTCCCTTTCGGGAGCCAGACCAGGAGAAGTTAAACTGTATGTGTCAAGTTCGAGCGCTGGACGCATACGTCCACAGAGCTGCCCTGTGGAGAAAATCTGACCAATTGCTTGTTTGCTACGGTCTTCCTAAAAAGGGTTTTCCTGCCTTTAACCAGACCCTTAGTCGTTGGATAGTCAAGGCTATCAACGTATCCTATGAGTCCTCTGGTCTTCCCCTTCCTTTGGGAGCCAAGGCTCACTCCACTCGGGGTATGGCTGCCTCTAAGGCCTCTCTAGCAGGTGTGTCCCTCTTGGACATCTGCAACGCTGCGGGATGTTCCACGCCCTCTACATTTCCAGATTTTATGACCTTGTTATGCGAGCCACTCCGGGCTCTTCTGTTCTCTCGTCTTAGCTGTACTCTTCGGATACACACTAGGCAGGGATTTGGAAGTCTGGCAGCGTGGGCACATCATTCCCCAAAGCGCTTGACGCAGCTCGAGTTTCTAAAAAGGAACGTCTCAAGGTTACGAATGTAACCCTGGTTCCTTGAAGGAACGAGACGCTGCGTCGCAGAGCCATACTCCTGACATCCCTGCCGGCGCTTGCTTCCCTACTCGAAGCTGAAGCCAGCTGCGTGGCAGGTGCCTTTATAGCTTCCTGGTCGCTACGTCACCCCGCCCGTGACGTCACGCCCTTCCATTGGAAAGATTGCACACGATATTCAGAGTCGGTCTCGTCAGGGACGTTCCCCAAAGCGCTTGACGCAGCGTCTCGTTTCTTCAAGGAACCAGGGTTACATTTGTACTTTATTGTAATTTTTTTTTTTTTTTTAAGTGGCTAGTTTTATCACCCAGACAGCAAGCAGTTTCGGCCCAGATCTGGCCCACATTTGGCCCGCATGGATTTCACGCGGGCCAGATGTGGGCCCGGTTCTGGGCCGAAACTTCTTGCTGTCAGGGCAGGACTTTAAAGCTTTGTTTTTTAAACTCTGATTATCAGTATTTTTTTACAGCACTTGTCTAACCAACAGGATGAAATTATTTTGTTTTGTATTTGCACAAACAAATACAACAACCTTCACACAACCAGATTTAAACAAAAGCTAAAAAGGATTTGTTTGTTTTTTAAAAGCTAGTTTCAGCAAGTGTTTCGAAGTTTTTTTTGATGATCATTCATCAGTCATCGTTTCACCTTTGTTTTGCAATCAAAATGTATTTGTTGTCATTAATAACCTTTACTTAAAGGTCCCATGACATGGATTATTTCCTTTTCTTTAAAAGCTTTTTAATGTTTCCTTAGGTGTACTTATATTGTTAGTATGATTTTTACATTTAAAATTTAGAAATAAAAAGCATTTTTATATCCTGTTATTTGCCCTCTGGCTTGAATGCTCTGTTTGAAGGGGCGTGTCTGCTGTGAGACGCCGAGTAAACGACAACTGTTGTGATTGGCTGACATCTTTGCATACGAAATGCGTATTACATGTGGAACCCCTCTCAAATATATTTATATATTATATATATTTATATATATATATATATATATATATACATATATATACTATTACAGCTGTCGAGATTAACGAATCGTGGATTTGTTGATTATATAATTATTTTTTCGATCTTTTCCCATCACATGAAAGGCTGCAGTGATGAGCATGGAGTAGACAGAGTCTGTTTATCTCGTGAATGCAGTCATCTCGTCATTATTGCAACACGTTTTCTCTCACAAAATGCTTTCGCCACAACTAACAGCAAACACATGAATACAGTAAGAGCTTTGTTGTGCAGCATAACAGCGTCATTCATTGTAACGGCAGTTTGGGCAAGTGTGCAGATATACTCGCGATGTGTGAGAGCTCCGGAAAAAAAAGGGAGCGTTCTTTGATCGCTCTCTGTAGTTAAATCACAATTTAAATAACACATTTGTTTCATGCTACTAAGAGAAACAACATGAAGTTGATCGTTTAATCACTGGCTTGATTCACTGATGCATAAACAGTATTAAACGATTTAGAAAGAAAGTCTGTGTGAACTTGAATAATAAGCTACACATCAGAAATCGCTGATCACAGATCAGGCATTAATGAACACTGTTACTCACTGTTTGTGCCGGTGCTGTCAAATCCATATCATAAAAGTCTGTTTGTAACGCCTGTGCTGACATTGCGACTGAATTATATGTAAATATTTGGGCGGGCAAAGCAGAGAAAGGGGAGGTAACAATTCTCCTTGCAACGTCACAAAGAGGAGATTCAAGATCAGCTCGTTTGAGCTTCCATTTTCTCAAAGGCAGAGAAAGATAGCAAAATCTCAATTTACACCGATTAAAATTTCTAGAAACTTGGGGACCATATACAGGCTAGGGGAACTCATATTAATGTTAATAAACCTCAGAAAGTGAAATTTTCATGTCATAGGACCTTTAAAAATGTAATTTTGTTTTAGCTACACTTCTGAACTTTATCAACACTCTCAAAACAGATGCAGCCAGTAAAGGCACAGGAGATGTATACTTAGTGTCACTTTATTAATTGTGAAGAGTTTTCTTCATACTTCTCACTTTACTAGTCCCATTGCTTAGCAGCAACTGTTTTCAAATTCAGGCTGCGTTGCCTGCCCTAGTTGCGTGGTGGCATACATACATACTTTGGTGCCTGGTTCCTCCCTGTTTGACTTTGGTCTTCACAGCTCCGGCTCTTTGTTTACGCTGACAAGAGGAGCGGGGCACTGACCTGGAAAAAGTGGCCAGGACGGGTTGTCTTGTAAAGGGAGGAGGGAGCCGGTGAAGGAGGGGAGGATATTGTGGTTGATGTATAGACTCCTCCTGAGAGCTTTCGTCCTATCCAACGGCTGCAGCTCCACCAGACTCTTGCTGTCTCTTTCCACCACTTTTTTTCCCTCTATGTCCGTTTTCCTGTCAGATTGTCTGTCTTTTCTGAAAGTTTAATGTATGCCTGTCAAGACCTCACAAAAGATCACTTCCGAGTTGTGCGTCATTCAAAACTGAATTTAAAATGGCAATTTAAAGGAACAGTTCAACCAACAATGAAAATGTTCTCACCCTCAACCCATTCAAGATGTAGATGAGTTTGTTTCTTCACTGGAACAGATTTGGATAAATTTAGCATTACTACATCTGAAACTAAACCAAAACAAAGCAAGTTGTGTAGTGTTTATTTTCTCCAAATCTGTTCCAGTGAAGAAACAAACTCATCTACATCCTGAATGGCATGAAGGATTTTGATTAACTATTCCTTTAATTTCAGTTTGGTTTCTAAATTAAAATTGAATTGAGATAAACAGGATGCAGAATTGTACTTTCTTTAGTTATAATTAAAATACAGCTTTTATAACTGTATGCATATTTTTTTATAATACATTTAATTTTTCTGAATTAATGTTTAAACATTATCATAATAATATGCATAACATTATATTACATTATATTATATTATGTAGCTAAAATTGTGTTTTGTTAATGAAATTTCTGTTGTGTGACTGTTTTATTTTAATTCAGTCGATTCCACTTCTTGTCATTTCATTTCTGATTTAATATCCTGTGGCAAAATTTTTAAATAGCGATTGCATCACTACAATTGTTTTAACTATTTTAGAAAGTCAGCTTGATCTCTAAGAAGCACAATGAAGTCTCATTTAGCTTGTTCAAGGCCTTCTTTGTGAGGTATTGTCTCATCCTTGTTGTCCCATGGGGGGCCGGTGGTATTTTTACCCTTTTTGGATGCTGAAGATTCTTCTCCACTTGCGTAGGGCTCTAATGAGATGGAGTGAGAGCTCAAGCAAGCCTTAATTAAGCCAAGTATGCACAGAGCAAGGCAAAAAAGGAAACACACACACCGTCCATATATTAACTGGATCTCACCTCAATGCACATTCTCCTCTCTGTGTATTTTTTTTTTTTTTTCATGTAGGTTGCACAAACAACAGATGGCTTCGACGCCAACCTGTGGAAGGACAGCATATTTAAATCCAAGGTCACACGCTATCTTTGCTTCACCCGGGCTGCCACCTCCAAAAATGTAAGTGAAAACGTGTACGTTTTAACATGCTCATTACAAGTTTTTCTCCAGTTTCTTCACACGCCGTTAGGGTGGGTTTGCCCCATTTGCTTCAGTCCATCCCTCATTAGGGTTCTGCTCAGATCTTTGATCACAAACTCCTTCAAAATATGTTCCATCCTTTAAAGTGAAGTATCTAAACCGAATGCAAATACCACTCTGAATTTAGAATGGTTTGAGATTTTTTTTACTTGATGTATGAAGTCCCAGCATGCTTGCATTTGAAAATTTGTTTATGCTTTCCAGTTCCCCCGAAGGAATTTGGTTTATGATTATTCATAAACGCAACTCTGCGCGTTAGTATTTATGATTTCATTTGGCTCAATTAACCTGGTCCCTGCAGACAGTTTGGATACCTCCCAGCCATTCATCAAAGATGAAGAACACATCCAAAAAATGTCAAATTCTGGTTATGGGGATTGTTGCTTATGAAATATGACACATCAAACAGCCATCCAATATGCCTGCTAAAGGAGCACCTATTTTAAAAGATTCCTCTGTGAATTGAAACTATTTGA
Organism: Carassius carassius; assembly: GCF_963082965.1. Classification (NCBI taxonomy): domain Eukaryota; kingdom Metazoa; phylum Chordata; class Actinopteri; order Cypriniformes; family Cyprinidae; genus Carassius; species Carassius carassius. Next base: position 14,631,388 of record NC_081775.1, read on the forward strand.
ACATTTACCTCTCGTTTGGCTGAGCTAAATTGAGAATGAGTGCCTTTTTATGTGCAGGTATCTGTCCTGAGAGTGAAACAGGTGGCCCAGTCATGCTGTTCAGGTTATCGGTCTTCATTTAACGTGAACAATGCTGTGTAAGCGAAGGCAACGGATAACTTATGTATTTTTGGGAAACATTCTATACTTGTTCTCAGTCTAGGATTAAAGATCCTAAAAATCTGTATTTATTTAAATGGATCTTGTGTTCATAATTGAGTCTAGCCTGCTGACGGGTTGCTTGTATGGAGTTTGTGAGGATGGTGAAAATAGGATGTGGCTGATGAGCTTGTTTGAGTGGGTCATTGTTATTCAGTGTTACATCTCTCCATTGCATCTGCCATTTTTCTTTTATATGTGCTGTTGCAACAAAACTCATTTTACTGATTCATTAATGAATATTTTTATACACTTATAAAATAAAAAAAATTCTACATTGAATGATTTTCTTCATAAATGTTTTCTTTCACCTTTATGAATGGTTATAGCTGACTTTTCTATTTTAGAATTCATCATATGGTAGAATCAATATGCTTGAAAACCCCTATTTTGTAGACTAATAAATGTCATGATAAATGTGGTGTTTCATGCCACATTCAAGGGCACTCAATACCCTAAAACACACGTGTGGTTAAACATTCATGATCACATGGTTAATAATTACTCTCACATTAACCTTTGGTCTAAAAAATCCAGGCAAACAGTTTCACATTCGGTGAGGGATGCTACTGCTCAAGTGTGTGATGCGGCAGGGTGGTCCTCTCCGCACACATTTGTCAGGTTCCATAGTTTGGATGTCCATCCTACTCATTTTCTTTTTTAACACCGGTGCAGGAAATACTTCGCTTAATGTGTCCAGTACGTGCTCTTCAGGTTTACGCCCACCGCACTAGCCAGTGGCATAAGTCAGAGCTGCCACCAGGCAAACAGTTTCACATTGGGTGAGGGTTGCTATTGCCCTATCCTACGAGGCGCGTGGTCAAACTTCTGTAAGGGAAACAAGTCAATTTAGCTCAAAGGGAATCATTTAAGATTTTAAAGGGAATTTGAACAGAATCACTGTTTCACGGCTGATCACTGAGACGCACTGCGATTCACTGAACGAGCCGTTTAACATCAAATCTGCGCTGGATATTAATATCCAAACTATAGTGAAAACACTATCAATTAGCACAGTAACAAGATCGGCAGTTTAAGACATTAACTTGTAAGCACAAAACACAAGATACTTCTCTTTTCAATATGAATAAGGCTTTATTAGATAAATCTAAGACATATAAACTAATCTAACAAACAAACGCACGCACTCACACATTCACACAAGTTGCAGGAAGATCAAAAGTTAGGGAAAGATGAGTTTAAGAGAATGGAAATGTGGAATCCCAAGTTTACAGCAATACTGTACGTTAAATTGCATGGACATGAACAACCATCAATCAAGTAATTAGCCCTCGCATTGAGTTCCTCAATGAGGTTAAAATTATATTAGATACACCAGCACAAATGTCTGAAGGTACATTTGCTGTGTAAAGTTGTCGCTGATTGGCTGGAAGTTCAGTAGTCGTTGAAGTGACGTCTTGAGAAGCCGTGGCTGGGCGTTGGCTGAAGAAGCAGAGAGTTGTGTGTAGCTGGCTGAAGTTGAACTCGAGTTACAAAACTTAACTCAGAACACGAAACTCTCAAATGGAAAATAAAATAAGTAAAGTGTGACGAGTATCATAAATCATATGTGGCATCATAAATCATATGTTTATCTTACCAAGCATGTGGTCCGAATTTTCCCGCTCTTGCAGGGTCTAATTTTGGACATGATTCCTATAACCAGAATATGATACATTTGACAAATAATTGATTGTCTGGACTAATTCAAGCAAGCAGTTCTGCTAGGTTGGGGGGGGGGGAGTCATAAGATCTTGTGTATTACTCTCATGGGTTTACACATGATGTCCAGCGTTGCTTATCAATTACGAACAACAAATTTGACAAATCTCTTCTCCGAATTGAAATTGTCAGTAATTGTTCTAGTGGTGTTAATGTTGAAAGCTATTCTGTGAAAGCTTTGGTTGGTTGGTTATCTTGCTTGGGACTTGTGGCACAGAATGTTTTGTGACTTCCTGTTGCCTTACTGAGGAATTCAGCTCGTGTTTCAGCCACAGCCCTGATCGACTCTTTAATTTGTCTGGTTCGAGTCATTTCTGCTACACTTCGCCTCTAGGAGTTAATGCACATTCAACCAGTGGGGTTGCATCTTCAATGGCTTGAGCAAGAGATGCGCCCTTGCGGCAAGTGTGTGATGCGGCAGGTTGGTCCTCTCCGCACACATTTGTCAGATTCTGTAGTTTGGATTTCAATGCTACTCCGGGCTCGCATGCCCTTGAGTCCACATCCCAGAGTCATGTCTGAGACCTCTTCGATGTTTATAGGCACACACTACACAACCCTGGGGGTCCAGACACTTACAGTGTGGCGGCTTTGGCATTCTCATTCCCATTATCGCTATTGAGCGCAGCATCGAGAGTAGCTTTTGATAAGGGAATGTCTCGGGTTACTTGACTGTAACCCTGTTCCCTGAAAAAGCGGGAACGATATGCTGCACCTCAATGCCGCACTGTTGACGTGTCTGGACGTCTCTTCAGACAAAAGGGTAACCTGAAGATGTGTCCGTTTCACGTCTATTTATAACCTGCAGGTGCACGTTATCAATGACATCACCTGCCGAGGTTATTTAAGCCAATTATTGGCGTGTTTGACACACATGCTTCACAACCGGCCAAACAAATATTGTTCTATTGAGTGCAGCATCTCGTTCCCGCTTTTTCAGGGAACAGGGTTACAGTCAAATAACCCGAGACGTGTTGTTCCACTGAAAAAAAAAATGGTATTCAAAATTTTCAATCAAAAATTGCTAGTAAATTTCACAAAGAAACATCAAGTAACACATTGAATTCAACATAAAATTTGTAATGTACTGCAGTAATCTTTAGTTGTTCTAAAAAGCATTTTTTACAGTGTGTAAAAGATTCATCAGTGCATGCTGCTAAGTCTTCTTGCTCTTAAATAACTTTCCTTTCCTGCTGCTGTCACTTAGGCCATGTGGGCTATTGGTTGGTGTTCACCAATTTTCAGGTTGTAATTTCTGAATTAAAACATTATATAAAAAATTCAAGGACATTATATATAAACAAGCTCTTCTGTAAAAATAATAATAATAATAATATTACTTTAGAGTATAGAGAGGAATCAAACTGTAAATTTTAGTGTAAGTGCAATCGAAGTGGAGATTTCTGATGTCGGATGTCTGATGGCCATTAAAAGATGTGTATTGTAATTGAAATCTAAATGTGCATTAAGTAAAGTGCAATAATATAAACAATTAAAATTTGTTTTTGTTTTTTTTTGTGATTTTTTTTTTTGTTTCATTACACATTATGAAAAGCCAAATAGCCTAAAGTCTCAAAATTGACCCATGACCAAAGAAAAAAAAAGTTTTTATCTGTCACAGTGCTGTATTGTTATCATAGCTGTAAAACGTACTCGGTTACTAAACGTAACCTCGGTTCTCTCTAGAAGAGCGAACGAGTACTGCGTCTTAGCTAAGACGCTACGGGAAAAGTCTCTTTTCACGAAATACTGAAGCAAAAAATTATCCTTAATTTTGTATTTTTGTAAAGCGCATTTGCAGCAGTACACAGCCATAGGCGAGACGGCTCGCTCGCTCATTGGCTTGTTCTGCGGCAACTGCACAGTACTGCGTTCTCTGCCGTGCGTACGATTCACTCTGGTTCGCTTCGGCGATGAAATAAATCAGGTGAGTCAGCCTTTTCGAGCTCCTTTTATAGGTTGGGCCACACCCGTTTCGGCGGGAAGTGGCAAGAAGGGCGCGAAGCGCCCTTATTGGTCTGATGTTGCATCAGCCTGCGCTCGATAGGCTGTGCAGTTGCCGCAGAACAAGCCAATGAGCGAGCGAGCCGTCTCGCCTATGGCTGTGTACTGCTGCAAATGCGCTTTACAAAAATACAAAATTAAGGATAATTTTTTGCTTCAGTATTTCGTGAAAAGAGACTTTTCCCGTAGCGTCTTAGCTAAGACGCAGTACGAGAGAGCTCTCGTAAGAGAACCACATCTTCTAAGCTCTATAATGGCTATGAGATTCAAAGATGACATTGTAATCCGCTGTGGCTGGTTTACCCTGGCCATTTCCAGCACGCTTCTGCCTGTTGATCAAGTTCAATGAGAGCTGCATTTTTAGTATGTAGCACATCATTCCCCTCTGCCACCTCTCCAGCGTGGAGTCTTAAAATGTGTGTCTGCACTGTTTTGAAGTCCCTGATGCTAATAAAACATGGCAGCGCCATCAACAAAGGCTATTTTGTCTGTCAGTCAAAGTGGCCCCCACTGTAATTGTCTATGACAAAAACAGATTCTACAGAATTAGCCAGTGAATTATGTGGTGGGAAGTAAACAGTTTGTGATTTATCATACTCAGGGTTGGAGGTAGATGGCCCTTTGTCAGGTCCTGATGGGAAAAATCTCTCCTGCGTCTTTTATTAAAAAAAGTGTACAAAAAAAAAAAAAAACAGGCTTCATGCATAGTAATAGCATTCATCCATATTTGTACCCTCAAGTCAGAACTATGAATAAAAATGGTCTGTAGTGGTAATAACTACCGGGTAACAGTAGTGACTGCATCAAGAATGTCGGACTCATCACATCACGCCACGCTAGCTGCACTCTTTCAGGGCTTTTGCTGGATTATTGCTATTTATTACGGCGAAAAATGGAACCATAATGAGTGCAGGCTGGGAAGGCTAAGGGAAAAAGTCATGCTTGAAAATGTCAACTAAACAGCTCCTGATTGTTTTCAAGTACTCCCTGTTCTGAAGCACAAGCAATTTGGCCTGCCACTGACTGGCCCGAGCGCTGGGCTGCCATGTCTGAAGATGATGGCTAGCGCACAGGTGCTTGCATTCTTAAAAGAGGGCAGCGATTCAACAAATTTTTGTGCGTGCGACTGCGAAATACTACAAGCGGCCTTTTCATTGTAGGTACGGATCATGCATAATTGAAAGCCACCCGCTTCTAGAAGTGCCTTTATTATACTGGCTCATTGGTTTGAACTCTTATAATCATTATTATATCCCTAATTTATTTATTTATTTATTTATTTGTGGCAGAAGCAATTATGCAACGTGGTCGTGGACGTGAAGTTGATCGACTTGAAGGACTGTTTGCCAGAGGGCTTCACTCCTATCCAAGACACCACGGATACCCGTAAGCACAGTTCCTGTCTTTTTTTTTTGCTTTCATCCTCTCTTTTTCTCTCTCTCTTCTCTCTGTAGTCATCCTGAGGGAGCGCTTCTCCAGAGGTTGTGAATGTGAATGTTTCATGGGCTCAGGTTTAGCTTAATTTATGATAGTGCGAGAGAGTAAAATAAACATTTTGCCCCGGAGGTAGGAGGAGAGGAGAACGATGAGTCATTGTTTATCTCTGCCAGAACCCAGCTTTTCTTTATGATGTGCTTATTTATTTATGTATTTATTTGTGCAGAGCGGGAGTGGATGGTGGTTATCTAATATTAATGAAATGCATTCCCTTGATGCTTTAGTGCTTTTTGAGTGCTATGTATTTCTCCCCTTCTCCCCTTCTCTCTTCTCCTCTCACCGCGCCTTTGAGAATGCCGCAATATTATTTTGGCATTGGGAGTGAGGGCAGCATGTTTATTATTTTCATTATTATTGCATTTACATGGCCCTCGCCCCGTGCCGCCTGGAAACGAATGGGATGGGCTCAGGAGTAATATGGCCGAGTCTGGTAGCGGGTTCTGGAGGATCGACTAAAAAGAAAAAGGAGTCTCATTGGGCGCTGGTTTTAATGTGCCGCTTTCTTGTAGCAAAGTCATGTTTAATAGATGCCTAAGCCACTGTATTGCCATTTCACTCTCAGTCAAGTCCCTTATATCCTTCTTACACACATATTTGATGCTGAAGATTCCCCTCTAGCACCCAATGACATTTTTATGCAATTATGATGGGCTTTCATATACTTATATGTGCCTTGAACCTCAAAACATCACATAGGTTGCATTTATGTGGTGTTCAAATATTAATGCACACATATATTTAGCTTGTCTCTCTGAATAAATTGTTAGGAAATAGGTAGTTTTTGTACATATATTGTTGTGTCATTGTTTATTAGGCTTCCCAAGGACAAATAGGTCAGGCAATGTTTGTGGGGGAATTGATGCATAATGTAGGTTTTAGTTATGAGTATATGGGACTGTGGCAAATAAAAGCACTCTGGTTTAAATGCAGTTAGACTGCTGATAAATGAAAGACATAATTAGGGCTGTTTATGTTATGACTGTTATATCTCTTTCTCTCTCAGAGGAGCAGGCTTTGAGGAAGGAGAGACTGTGTGTGAAGTTGGTCCCCAGGCACTGTGCTGATATGGCTATATGCGATATGGTTGTACAGGGGAAATCAAAGCACAGCCTCACTAATTATACATTTATAGGGTAAGATATCATATCTTTGATATGACAACCATGGCATGTTTTTTTGAGTGTTATGTGTGTATATATGATGCAGATGGTTTGGTCACTATTCCCTGTGAGGTTAAAGAAGTACCAAAGTAAATATCCTGGAGCCATGCTTATTATGCTGTCTGAATCGTCATTTTTAAACCAAAGTGGATTTTTCTTCTGGTCTGTGTGTGTTTTTTGACCGGCTCCTATTTCCTCTAGTGCACCTCACTGCCTGCGGCCTGCTACAGGCATTATGGGCACTTGCTTTACTGGTGCTGCTCTTCTGACAGTGTTTAAAGCCACCCCTGATATGTCTTACAAACATTATACAGTATTTTATTGACAATATGGTGTTTTATACCATATACAGTGAGCAAGTATTGTTTGTTTAGGGCACTGCTGTTCAAAAGTTTGAGGTCAGTAAATGTAAGATCTTTTTTTAAATTAATTTAAATTATCTTATGTTGATCAAAGTTTGATTACAAATACAGTAAAATTGTAAAATTGTGAAATATTACATTTTAAAATAACTTTTCTATTCGAACATAGTCACTGAAGACAAATAAACAGTCATAAAATAAGATTAAATAAAGATAAGCAACTAATTACCAGCAATAGGACAAAAAACTACAGTAGAACAAAGAAATGCTACATGCATTGTACTGTATAAAGTAAGCAAATGCCTAAAAATTCTTCAATGTGTAAATTAAATATATAATTATATATTATTAAATATATAAGTTACCAAAGTGATTTAGTCAAGACAAGAGCAGTATGAGATTTTCTCCCTTTTTGTTGTTTGATTAACATGAGTGACAGACAGTGGGAATATTTGACTGCTGTCACTTTAAGAGCTGCCAATATACTTTTACACATTATGTTTTCCAGCTGTTTGCTTTCAGTAAATACCTAAATTACTGTGTTTACAGGGATTCTTGAAAAGACAGTGAGTTTGTCACATACAGTTTGTGTATTTAACCATTCGAGGCCTATAAAGTAGCAAAAATAACACAGTTCAATACTCCCACACTCTATGAGCACCATCTTCATGTGCACGTGCCTCACTGACAGTGCTCAGAAATAGTCTCTCAAACTCAGGCACATATAGTGAAATTAGTTCTCTCTCACTGCTGGTTCCATTTTAATAAACTCTCTATCAGTTGACAAATTTCGGTTAATCATGTCTACCAGTATATATCGCCCTCCCATTAAAAATAGTTGTACTTCTTTATAGTCTTGTGGAATCTTAGAGACATTTTTTCATGATTATTTGATCAATAAAAAGGTCAAAAGAGCAATTAATTTATTTGAAAGTCTTCTGCAACATTATAAATATATTTTGTGCCACTTTTTGATCAATTTGTCGTGTCCTTTCTGAATATAAAGTATTACTTTCTTTAATAATACAAATAATAATAAAGACTTAGGGTAAGGGTTAGGCTAGGGTTAGGGTTAGTGTACATATCATTTTAAATGTTCATGATAATAAAACAAGCTGTTTTTGTCCACAGTGAGCTGAATGGTTTGGGTATTTGGTATCAGATGGGAAAAGTCATTAAGTCGCAGGATACAGTGCTTAAAACCTCCTCTACTGCTGGTGTTGCCAGGTAAGACCCTTCACTAACAACAAATGTACTATATTTCATGTTTTAATAGGATAGTCCGTAACACAGAATGAGAAATTGCACATTGAGTGTTGTTGGATGATGGATAGTCCAACAATCTGTAAAAATAAGTTTCTAAGAAGTTGGAAATGTCTCCTTTTCAAGTTCAAGAACAGAATGTAGCATAAGATAACTAAGTGTTTTTCCACTGATAACACGGAGTTCGGCAGGGACAAAACAGAAAGTGCTCAAGCAGGAGAGACCGCCACGAGGAGAGTGCAATCTGTTGTCTGCTCTGACACACAACCCAAACACACAGTCTGCCCAGCGGCCTCTCACACAAACACACGGCCTGGAGGGAAGAAGACAGAGAGGGAGTGTGACTTTGTACCTCATCCAACTCAAACATGTCAATTATTAATGTGCAGGAAGTAGTGGGGTTTTTCCTCTGTAAATAGTAAATAAACAATCACTGCTCCCATCGTATAGTTGATAGAGCGGAGAGGTTGGTTGGGATATGCGATTGTGCCAAATGAAAATGCCAGATTTGAGTGTGCCAGAAGACTTTGAATGGTCCTGGTAATGCAATTAATACAAGTACACATGAAGCTTAGTTGGAGTTTTATTTCTGCAAATTTTACCTACTTTGTATTTCAATGCCTGTACGAGAAGTTGCCATTCCACATGCTAAATTTTGGAGTGGAACAATAGAAAAACATCTTTCTACACATTTCAGTGGACAAAACATATTTGCCAAATGTATCGTCAGATGAATAATCAAACACACCAGTACCCAACTATTGAACAGACTATCTTTTTCCATCAGTTTTGCTCACTTCAGATTAAATATGGCGTCGATTCTGAGTTGGGCTTATTCTCACATAAATTCTCCATGATCATTGTTTGCTTTCATCCCAAAATGAGCATAAGATGTTCCAGTGGGCTCCACTTGGAACACTGTCTTAAGTTTTGCTCTTTAAACTTTTGCGCAAGACCGACCTCTGAAACATACCGTGGTTTCGCGACTTGAATAAAGCCCTTTGTGCCATGTGTTTTTTGAAAGGGGCAGCAATAGGGGAGAAGTGTTTGATGTTTCTGAGTCATCCTACATCTAGTCCCACACATTCACACACTTCGTCTCACCCTGTTAATTCCTCACTCTTTTGAAGACACTTTTCAAGTTGGAGAAGAATAAATTGTACCTCCAAGCGAGGATCCGCGCCTCCCCACTCCGATACCTGCTGTGATCACAGACTGTGCACTTTTGTGTTATTATTACATTTCATGCTTCTACGTCTGCGTGAATGTCCAACTGCAATCTGTGAATCTCTGAAAAAAGTTGTTGGTTTAAGAGGCACAAAAGGTAACCAAGTGTTTTATTGAAGACGTCATTGGACTTCCTTTTTTCAAGACCTAAAGCATTATGTTAAATTGAATGTATCTGCTACAAAATAACACTTTTCTGATTTTAGTCTGTGTCAGTTAGCTTTGAGGTCATTTATAGGGTATTGTTCTTCTAAAAGACAAAATACTTCTAAAAGACACTCATTTTGTCCATTTGAATGTTCAGAATATCCCACCATTTGTTTGTTAATTTCTGGTCATTTAAATAAAATAAAATGTAAATATTAGATGAAGAAAAAAATGTTGCATTGGAATCTAGCATGAAAATGCTGAATTAGTACTAAAATTTAAATACAAATATGAAAATAAAAGATAATTCATAATAATAAATAATATATTATACTAGTGTATAAATTCTAAAATAAGATTAATGATACAAAAAAAAAGATACAAAAAAATTATGTAAAAAAAACAAACAAAAAAAACATGTTCATCAAATGATTTGATGGGATAGTTAAGATTTGATTTAATTTGTTCAGAATAAAATGTAATATGCTTGACTTTCCCTTTCCCTGTGTTTCCCTTACCAACTATATTAAAAACCCTCTGGGCCTCTTCTTTTTCTTCACTTTTGACTGAATAATTTTACATTTCGAATGTTTTTTGAAAAATCTAAATCAAAATCAGTAATGATAATAATAATAATAAAATACATTTTGCATACTATAATTACAATAAATTGATCAAATTCTAAATAATAGTTACAAATATGCAAAATAAAAATATCACAAACCAATTGGCTCTTTTGTTGATTTTAATTGCTTCCATTGTCCTCATTTGTAAGCTGCTTTGGATAAAAGCGTCTGCTAAATGACTTAATGTAAATGTAAATATTATTGAAGAAAAATATATTAAATTGATTTTCCTGAAGTTACATTTCAAGACTTAAGTCACTTAGTTATGACTGTAAAGGTCCCATGTGTAATCCCAAACAAAGAGGCTCAGATGATTAAAGGCAAGAGAATATATTATTAAAAACAAAGGAATAATAGAAAATAAAGGTTTTAGAATAGGAAACCTGCATTGTGTGTCACATTACAAGGTTTGATGCTGTTCTCATTTCACACAAACTCTGCACTGCCATCAATGTTTTACTGTTTGTTTGACTCTTTTAAGATGCCCTCAAATTTAAATGCTTTTTACAGTTATAGGAAGATGTTTTAAACATAGTCAATAAGGAATAAATGTTTAATGACCCCTTTAACTTTGAATGCTGGTGGTTCTGCAAATAAACCCTTTTGCCTCGGGCTACAAGGACACTAATCACTGTGTGTGCAGACTACTGAGAGTAAAGTAGTTTCCCTTGCTGCCTGTTTGAAATTTCAAAGAATTTCTGTGAAGTATTTATGTAAAAAAATTAAATAAAATAAAAAATACATTTATAATCTGCAATGTACAGTATTTTATTTTTACCAATAACCTTATGCTTTGTTGTGATTGTTTTGATTGCACCATACTATATCTGTCATTTAAATACTTGGTGTCAATTATGTGACCCCCTTTTCTTTCAAACTGGGCCTGGTCAATCCAGTTCCCAAACCATAGATTTTAGGGTTGTTGTTCTTCAGGGTGAGCAGCTTCTCCCATCTGCGTTGCCATTTGTCGTCCTGATAAAACTGTCATCTTTCGCTCTGATATCTGACCTCTAGATTGACAGAGAACATAAAGTTGCCTTGTGCTAATATTTCGGTTTCTCTTTTTCTTCATATAATCAAGGTTTCAGGCATTTCTCTCTGAATGATAGGGCCATATACAGGAAAAGTTTTTATATCCAATAGCTGAACAATATAAATGTAAAGGTCAAGAATATTTCCCATTGTGAGCAGGAAGCCTTTTTTATGCCTTCCCATGATTCACTCCACTGAGTCACTATTGGAGGTCAGTAAATATAAAATCATATTGGCTGAACTTTGGAATAAAGTTCTATAGATAGATAGATGCCGTCGCTAGTGGGTGTGAAAGGTGGTGACGATTATAGGGGCCCACGGCTGAGGGGGGCCGCCCGGCGATCTCACAGACTGGCTGAGGCCAGCCTAAAAAGACGTTCAGGACAGTTGACAGACCACTGCTGTGCGTCATCGCGAAAGTTTATCATTTTTACGTGTTTTTAAGCCTTGCCAATATAAACATTTAAAAGAGTTTAAAACATTCAAACACAAGACGCGGTAACAGGCTACTTGCGTGCCGTGTTCGGTGCGCACACAGAGAGCTGCGTCTCACAGACAGCAACACCGAACCAAGCTTTCCTTCGCGAAATACAATTTAGTCAAAATACCCTTCTTGGAAAGTATGTTCCGAAAAAAAAAAAAAACTTAAGTGAATGTCTTAAGTGAAAGTAAACAAGTGAGAAAAAAAATGGATGTGTATCATTATAATAGATGCATTGTGTCTTAAAGTGACCGCGCCTAATTTACTAGCTGCTGCTAGTGTTGTTGATGTCAATCCAAGAAAATGAAAGAAAGAAATCACTCACAGCTCTTGCCTGAATTACTTTGTAGTTTTAACAAGAATTAATCCACAGTCAAACCAAAAGTAAATCAGACACCAGATATAATTTTTTATATTTTTTAGTGATATTATCAGGACACTATGTCATTTATGTAAGTGAGTATAGGAAAATAAAGGGAACTGTGATTTAAATTATACCCCAAAATTCTTCAAACTGTGGACTACCAGTGAAATTAAAAAAAAAGAAAAGAAATTGGGACCAAAAATTATTCAGACACTTTGACCTGAACATGTTTTGCTTACTTTTTTTTTTTCTTTAATTGCTAATGCAACCTTTTTATTAGTCAACAGTCACGGTTCGGTTCATTTTCGGTACAGTAAGGGAAAGAAATGCAAACATTAAACTGCAGGTTGTTTATTACTATAAACTTTTTTTTAACAATTTGTTTACACTTTTTTAAAATACTTTTTAAATAAAATATATATAAAATAAAAAAAGAATAATAAAAAAATACTGCTGCAAAGTTCTCCACTAAATAAAATACTATAGTCTCAAACCGATATCATATAATAAAATATAATGAAAAATATAAATCATTAACTCTGATTACAGTGCAGCATTACCAATCCCAACTTGTAGGCCTGCTCATATTTAAAAAATATATATAACTTTTCCAAAGTGCAAAGTGCAGCATCAACAGTTTCAGTTTTTAGACCTGCTCAGATTTCGTTATTGCGTTGGACCGATTGGAATTAAGAGCAAAGGTCTGTTTAAATGCCGACGGGAGCTGCGTTTGAATTACAATTGTTTTTTTTCCTAGTTGTAGTGATGTTCACACTCGCGTGATGCCTTTTGAAAACCTTACCCCTCTTTCACACCACAGGCGTGAGTGCGCAACTACCTCGTCACTGCAGCAGCAGACTCTCACGAGTATTCACACTGGAAGCGTATAAGTACAGCGTCACAGCAGCGGCTGCAAAGCGTGTTCGGCAGACAGTATAACCATTTCAAACAATGGGTATAATTTTTTCAACATTTGTTTTTATAACAATACACCATACTTTCACCCAAAATGATTAATTAAAAAGTTTAAATGGGTAAATACATATTTGTTATACTTAATTTTCTTTTCTGGCATTATTGTTAAAACACTAGACATTGGCATTGTTGTTAAAACTCTTGACATGCTTATTCTGTGCATTTTGAGCACGTTTTGTGTTAAATCACATTTATTTTGTCCATCAAAAGTGTGCTTTCACTTTAATTGAGCGTGAGCAGCACAGCAAAAATAGACCGGATGCCAAAACCCCCGCTGCACTGCTGTTCACGCGACGCTCCTGCTTGACGCTCACGCGCTGCTCCTGGTCCCGGTGTGAATGCACTCATTGATTAACATGGACAACAAAAAAAATATGCGCTGCTCGCGCACCGCTCACGCTTGCGGTGTGAAAGCGGGGTAGGCCGGTGACACACTGGCATATTGCACCTGTCAAACATAGTCTATTTTGCCGTCAATACTGTTGACGGTGTCCTTTATCAGTAGGCTTCATATTTATGCTCAACATGAAGTATAGATATTGTTGTCGTGAAGACAAGATCCTGGTCTGTCGCCGGCCTCCCTCTATGTCATTTACAGTAGCAGCAGCGCGCCAGCGCCGCGTCAGGCACAATTCTGGTGTGTAAAGACACAGAAAACGCGAAGCAGCCGTCACGCAACTGACACGCAGCAGAAACGCCACGCTCACGCCACACAGCCAGTGTGTCACCGGCCTTAGAATCAGCTGCAGGGCGGGATTTGCGCTGAACTTGGAGACTTCCGCCACTTAATATGTTCGTTTGGAAACATGAAAATGTACCTATGTTCCGCACACAAAACATTGCATTCGGTCATTCGGTACACACGTGCACCGTACCGAAAGCCCTGTACCGAAACGGTCCGGTACGAATACACGTACCGTTATTATCTGACATTATGAAGATTAATTTGTTCTGACACAGTTTAACTCTGTGTTCTTGCCATATTTTATTACCATTTTCTAAACCATAGCAAAAAAACTGTGATAACGTAAGAAATGTTGAAGGTGTCTGAATAAATTTTGGTTTGACTGTATATTTTATTTTACATTGAAGAATATGCAGTGCTATTCGGTTTCTGTACCTGGACACCTAAAAACTTGAAAAAAAATTAAACACTGTGTAAATAGCACAAATAAATAAATAAATAGAATGAACATACAAATTAAACAATTTCAAACAGGGCCCACTGGTACAACCTGCACCGGGGCCCCGCAAACCCCAGCTACGGCCCTGATGCTGGCACAGGCTGTATATGGGAACATCTTGCTACTCTATACAGCATTTGAGTAGCACTGATGGATGGGTGTCAGTGTTCCCGCTCTTTGTTGGTTTCTGTGACCTCTGTGTCACCTACTCAACATCAGCTCTCAAAACAACGGCTGATCTGCCAGTTCTCAGGGAAGGCAGGCCCTGTACGAGATCTGTTGTGACACCATCTTCAGATGTGTTTTTCCGACACTCTTCTTGTGTACCCTTTCCCAGAAAGCCCTAAAAAGCGTGCAAATTTCCATACACATCAAGTAAACTCAAACTGAGCAGTGCCACAAACAATAGAATCATCAGCAAAGATCTGTGGTGCTTTAGAGATTCTACACTCCCATATTCCGCCGTGGAATTCTTCAAGATTCTTCCTTCTCCACACCTGACATGGAACTTTAAGTGGGTTAATGACAAGCGGGAAAGCCGCCACTGCAGAGAGCAGCTGTCTACAAGCCGTGGGTTGTGTGGGCTGCCTGCTCGGAGCGAGCGCTGAGGTGTTGTCATCGAGGATCTCGGATGAGTGTCAAAACACCAGCTTCCAGATTCCTCTCAGTTTGTGCCGTATTATTTTTATATATTGTTTTTATCCCAGTCTTTGCCTCACTGAAGGCTTTGGTGAATTTGTCCACAGTGTGACAGATGTTCCCAATGTTTCCTCCCCAAGACGGACTTGTGCTTCCGCTTCTACACTGATGCCTTCTTGAGTTTCTCATCAGCCACCCATGGAGATTCCAGCATGTGGGATTGGGCTTTTGATATTGAGATTACCCTGACTAATTGGCTCCTTTATGAGGCTCCTCAAAATTTCCCAGACTGTAAATTTGCCTTGCCAGTCAATACTGCATAAGTTAGCAACCATTTTTGTTCATGCAACAGTTTTAAAATGGACAATTTTTTTCAGTTTTATCACTGATGGTAGTCCAACCACAATTCTGTCTTATATTAGTCTACCTACACTACTAGGATGTGTCTGTCTTCTCATTTGAAGACTCTGCTCTAATTTGCCCAGTCCTTCATCCCAAGTCGAGCCTCTTCCTCCGCCTACCAGGGATTGTGATATTCTTGAGTGCTTGTCTTTGTGTCCACTCGTCTTCCATTTGGCCTTATTAGGAATCCACCATCAACTGTCCTCTGAGTATATGTTTTGAGACACACGTGGAGCATGTTGAAGATCCTTGATTTTTCCCAGGCTGTAATATTGCCTTGCCTGTAAATACTATACAAGCTAAAAATCCTTTTGCTTCATAGAAAAGTTTGAAAGTACTTTTGTTGTTGTTGTTGTTTGTTTTATCACTAGTGGTAATCCAACTGCATTTGGTTTTATTTAGTCTACATACACACTTTGGAAGTGCCTGTCTCCTTGTTTGAAGACTGTTCTATTTTGTCCAGTCCTTCATCCCAGGTCAATCCTCTTCCTCCACCTACCAGGCATTGAGATATTCCTGAGTGCCTGTCTTTGTGTCCACTTGGCCTTATTAGCAATCAACCATCAACTGTCCTCCAGGTTTGTGCCTCGAGACCTTCATCTGTCTTCAGACTCCATTCTTTCTTGACCTCATCATCATCCTTAGATCTAAGTGGACCATGTTGAAGATCTAAAATGTCATAAGATACACAAACCATTTGAGGCTTATGCTGTGGTATACAAGTTAAATTGTTTACGTTGTAATCCCAGTTCTGCTTTAATTCTGGGAGGATTTGTGGTATAATTTGATATTCAAAAGTGGGATTTATGTCAGTGTGGCTTTGATGGGTTTGAATGATGATTAATTGTTGTCAAAACTCTAGTGGCCGACATAATGCAAGCTTGCGCTGCCGTTGATTATGTAGCCATGTTTGTATTTTAAGAATTAGATGTGTAATTGATATGCCATATGCTACCCAAATCCAGTGTACCCTAAACTGCTAAAAGCAGAGAATTGGGATTGAGTATGGTTACACTGTTTGACAGCTCTGAAGATAGGGAAACACTTGCTCCTGAAACTTATATTATAGTTTTATTTCACTTTTTGAGAGGCGACTCAAAGTCATAATGTTTTGGAGATTGGGTGCTTTTTTTGAGTTTTATATTTTTAACATATACACAACATTAGATCATCTTAAAATGGTTGATTTTCTGAAGACCAGCTCTTATCTCTATTGACCTTATCAAATTGGTGATGTTTTACGTCCAAATAGATTTGTGTGTCGTAAACAGGCTTTTCACTGAATACATCACATTTCCATTTTCTGTATCGCTCTGTATCATTCGCTATTGTTTTGGTTTGCTCCAGTGACTGGGGTAGTCAAGGCCAGTTTCGATGAAAGAGCATCCGGACCGTCTCCTTTCAGTTTATGGCTGTTTGTGAAATGTCTGGATGCGCGTAGAGCCATGTCCCCAGCTTTCTCTCCCCCCCTGCGTTCGAGTCAACCTTTGCAAACGAAGAAAAGTCTTCATTAAATGTGGCAATCGGTTCCACAAGATTGATGCCAACCTTTTAAAAATTCACCATTGGGCCGAATTGAACACGGGCAAATGCTGATGCAGATGAACAGGGAGAAGTCGGCCCCATCGAGAGAAATAAATCTGAGTTGCAGGCTTCAGTTCATAAATACCACAGGCTGTCAGGGAGCATGTTTTATGGCCCCTGATAGAAATTACTGCATTTATTTATCTCATCACACCTGATAGAAATGCAGAGTAGCCACTCACAGCAGACCTGTCTTCAGTTTACTCATGAGTTGAATACTAGAGCTGACCCACAGTTCCCATTCATTAATTCGGATGGATATGTACAGTAGATTTCTGGTGGACAGTGTGTTTGACTGAAAAAAAGTGCTTTCAGAAAGAATCAATGACTGTGTTTTGCTAATTTGTGTTTTGCTTAGCGGATTTTTACACCAAAGTAACCAACCGGATCTGCATTTGCATCTACAGCCCGAGCGCTTCCAACCATTTCATCTATTTATTTCAAACATACCCCTCTTCCTTTTTCAACATCTACACATCTCCTGCTTTGCATTGATATCACATTTCAGAAGCTTTTCCAACATCCACTTCTGCACTTACCTTCCTAACTTAGTCTCAAACTCAGATTCCTCCACCGGCTAAATGACATCTTACTCCCCTTGGCAGTGTCACTTTGCTCCTAATCTTCTTCCAAACATGACTCTGTCTGACTTTAATGCATCTGATGCATCCTGTAACCTGTTGGAGATGCTCATTTGGTCTTCAAAGCATGTCTAAAGCAGAATTATGCAGCACTCTTGATGCAGAGAGACTCAGGCAGCGAGCACTGAATTTATTGATTCCCGTGAGTGAGTCAGAGAGTGTAATTCACCAGCGCCTGATTGATGAGGAGAGCAAGTTCAAACTGTCCATGAAGTGCAACGCACGCTATTTTTGCTCTTTCCCAAAACTTTGATATGGATAAGCAGTTTGACTTGAGACCAGCAGAGGATTCTTTTATGCAAAATATTTAATAATAATTATTATTATTATTCTCTTTGACAAATTGCTTTTATTCCTCAAATTGCTTTTATTTATGAATAAATAATCGTAGTGGAAATATAAAATTTGTTATAGTAAATTGCATGTATGAAAGATATATATATATATATATATATATATATATATATATATATATATATATAATTTTTTATAATATTGATAATATAAATTATTTATTTATTGTAATAGGATGAATGTATAATAATAACAATCTGTTATTATTATTAATATTATTATTATTATTATTATTTATATAATTATATTAATTTAATTTCATTATTATAAACTATTGGTTGGATTATTACTTTATTGTTAATAAATAATGTTGCATTATTACTGCAACATTATTAGATTCATTGGCACTTAATAGGAATCTAGTGTGATGCTCCAAGGAAATAACAAAAAAAAAAAGTCCAACACTTTAGCTGTCCACGCAGGGTGACACTAATAATCTAGCCACAGACACCATCCTTGGACTGATGAGGTGGTTGTGTGTGTATAAGTTTTAGAGCTGTTTCTGGACTGCTACGTTGTTGGTTTATATGTGTGTGTGTGTGTGTGTGTGTGTGTTATACCATACTGGCTTAGGAAACCCTTCTTATTACCACTGACTCCATGACAACCGCTCACAGGCACCTAAGAGCCACAGACAGGGAGGGAGAGAAAATGGGAGGTTAATGATCAGATGGAGTCAGTGATTCGCAGTGGTTAAAGATGGAGACCCACAATCCCTAACATTAATGATTTCTGGTATATTTATATCACATCTATATAGTTTCAAGAGCTCTTTAAGAGCTGATTCATTTGTGGAGCACAGTGTTGTACAGTCCAGTAAAGTACGCCAGAACTCATCAGTTTGCCGCGTCGTTCACAATGTGGCACTTTGAAGATTTGAATTGTGCAAATTTGCGTTCATGACAGATTTTATGGGCCGTGTTTGCATTGTTATCTGATTTGCATAATTCCTTTATAATTCTGCAGACACTGTTTGTAAATACGGTCCAGAAATTTTAGAAAGCAGAAAGATTTCTATTGAATTGCTGTGTGAGATCTCCTTCCAGAATTGTTTAACTGAACACAGTGATTCTTTTGAACATGTCCATGAATTATTTCCTATGTCCTTGCACATTGTTAATGGGGTCAGTTCTGCCTCTCTTTCCTAGAAAATGCCCAGAGTCTCCGGCCTCCAGTCCTACTAAAAAGAACATGGTCAGGCCAGACTATGAACACCAAACCTACAACCTCTACACCAAATCAGGTCAGTCCCTCTGTAATAATTATCTAAAAAGTTCAGCATTCATTTTAGGTAATTGTAGCAAACTTTTACAGCCTCTCTACATACCTTCTGTGAAATTGACTTTAGTGACATCACTACAATTATTGTTAACACTTCAGGTGGCAGAAAAATAAATAAACCAATGATGTGTGTACTTCTATGCAAACATTAGGAGAATGTGATATGTGCGCTTCAGGAAATCCCATTGACCACCTCACTCTGCAGAACTGTCTTTCAGGTCCAAAATATAACTTGAGTTTGAGATGTGAAAGCATGCTTGTATATTTTTTCTGGCTGGAGAGAGACACCATGTGGTGAGGATGAGCTAATCTGTTGCACAGAAGAAGAAATCACACTGTATTGAGGTGCTTCAAGGTCCAAAGCTGACATTTGGTCACACATGCTCATGTGCTTTTTTTTTATATATAGTTTCTTTTTTTATCAGTGATAAAATGTGCAGGTCATACAGTGTATAACTTGCGCTTGTAATCATGATTTTATCCCTCATATTTAAATTTTAGTGGCTTAATGTGAAGAATAGACCATGTGTTGCTACATGGAGATCTGGATAAGAAAAAAGTTAGATGTTGTGCAAGTTGCTACATATTTTTTTCTATGTTTTTTTAATTTACTATATTTTAGCTTGAGTTTGTATTTTCATTAATTGCATTAATACCTATTTGCTCTTAAAACAGCCTTGAGGAGACTTCAGGAAGTCACATATAGATTTTACGCGTTCTGTAATTGCGCGATTACAGGCACGTTGATCATATCAAGGCTTCAGTGGTTAAAATAAGTGACTGACATATTAAACTCTGCCACTTGCCTTTGACGTGGTTAAAGTGACAGCAGATTGACTTGTTCTCGAGTGTGACCAAAGAGAAAGGAAAGGTTCTGTCAGCACGTGGGCTGATGCATTCTGCTTCCCTGTCGCCATGGTAATGCCATTTGACTGACATGCAGACACATGCTCTGCCACCAATCATCACTCTGTCACCACAAGTAGTGTGTTCTATTGATCCTCCTTTAGCAACGTCTCTATAACCGTCAGTAACTGTGTTCACAGGCGAGCTTAGCAGAGAAGCAGTATGTGGTCTAGTTATCCAGTGGATTTTTTTTTGTATTTTTATATTGATGGAGATAGTAGAGACACAGGGAATGAGTACATACTGCTATGCCACAGTTCTGACAATGTTGCCTTAAGTTTCTTATAAATAATAATTATTATTATTGTTTTATTGTATAATAATACATATTTTAGTTTCACTTTATTTTAAGGTGTCCTTGTTAGGATTAGGGTTTGGCTTAGGGTTACTTGCATGTAATTATTCATAATTAATTGTAGTTACAATAGTAAGTACACGCAATGTATAACAAGGACACCTTATGATAAAGTCTTACCCATATTTCAATAAACAAATTATATTAGTGCATGCTTACATATATTTATTATATAAATTAGCATGCACCCATATCTTATAGCATGTAATTGTAAATTATATTGTATAATTATATATATTTCTATAAATTAATTATATTAGAATGACAATGTGACGCTAACAATGGAGGACAGGAGGCAGATGCAAGTAAAGGTAGTTTATTGACAGGAGTAGTGATGGATGAATGCTGGTGAGTGACGCAGGAACCACGATGGCAGCACAGACAGGTGGGTAGGTGATTTGAGTGCGTTGGTAGCGATGGCGGTGATGGTAGATCGGTGATCGGCGGTTGATAATCCGTGAATGACTGTGAATATCCAATGAAGACTGAAGCAGGACACTGAGCAAAGACAGGAACACAGGAGCACGAACAGACATCGACACGAGGACCTCAAACAACGATCTGACAAACAGGAGACGAAAGACAGGGCGTTAAATAGGCGGTTGGAATGAGATGCACCTGCTGCTGATCAGGCGATCAGTGGCAACACCCACATGAACCAATCAACATGACATAACATGACTACAGCTGGAGACGGTGCATTCACGAACCGTGACAGTACCCCTCCTCCTAAGGACGCCTCCTGGCGTCCCCAGAATCTCTTACCTGTCGATTGTAATCATCGATAAGGGAGTGATCCAGGATGTCCCTAGCAGGTACCCAACTTCTCTCCTCCGGACCGTAACCCTCCCAGTCCACCAAGTACTGAAATCCGCGTCCCCTCCTTCTAGAGTCCAGAATACGATTTACCAAATTGGTGGTCTCCCCATCTACGAGATGCGGCGGGGGAGGGACCGGGGTAGGCGGATTAATGGGAGAATGAAATACGGGCTTGATTTTGGACACATGAAAGGCGGGATGAATTCTCCTGTACGTAGGAGGGAGTTTAAGGCAGACTGCCACCGGACTAATGATCTTGGTGACAGTAAACGGGCCAATAAATTTGGGAGCCAATTTATTAGATACGGACCGGAGAGGAATATCCTTGGTTGAAAGCCACACCTTTTGACCCACGACGTATACGGGAGGCCTAGACCGGTGGCGATCGGCCTTGGCCTTGGTGCGCGCCTCCACTTGGAGTAGAGTCTCACGGGCTCTGGTCCAAGTGCGGTGGCACCTCTGGACGAAGGCGTGAGCGGAGGGGACCGCAACTTCGGATTCCATACTGGGAAAAATAGGTGGCTGGTAACCTACACTACACTCAAAAGGAGATAGGCCCGTAGCTGATACTGGTAAGGTATTGTGGGCGTACTCCACCATAGACAATTGTTGGCTCCAGGAGGAAGGATTCTTGGAGACCAAACATCGCAACACCCTTTCCAAATCTTGGTTGGCTCTCTCGGTTTGACCATTGCTCTGGGGGTGAAACCCTGAGGACAGACTTACAGTCGCCCCCAGTAGTCTACAGAATTCTTGCCAAAAATTTAGCCACAAATTGGGGTCCCCTGTCGGAAACCACATCTATCGGGAGGCCATGTAAACGAAAGATGTGGTCTACGACGGTCAACGCTGTCTCCTTGGCTGAGGGTAATTTGGGCAAGGGAATAAAGTGGGCCGCCTTCGAGAACCGGTCCACCACGGTTAAAACTACCGTGTTGCCCTGGGAGGGCGGGAGGGCGGTAATAAAATCTAGAGCGATGTGGGACCAGGGTCTCGAAGGAACCGGCAGCGGTTGGAGTAACCCATCAGGGGGCCGATTGGAAGTCTTACCAGTGGCACAAATCGAGCAAGCCAAAACAAAACTGTGAATGTCGCGAGCCATAAGTGGCCACCAGAATCGTTGCTTGACTAAAAATCTAGTACGGTTAACCCCTGGATGGCAAGCTACATTCGAGCAATGTCCCCACTGGATAACGTTGGACCTTAATCCCTCCGGCACAAATAAACGGTTCGGTGGACACCCGGGCGGAGGCGTTACCCCTTCTAAGGCCGTTCTGACCTTCGATTCGATCTCCCATGTGAGAGTGGAGACCACTAATGTCTCAGGAAAAATACACTCGGGAGTGGACGGGCGTTCGGAATGGTCAAAAATACGTGACAAAGAATCGGGTTTGATATTCTTGGAACCCGGGCGGTACGAGATAGTAAAGTCAAAACGTCCGAAAAAAAGTGCCCACCGAGCCTGCCTGGAGTTCAACCTCTTGGCGGTGCTAATGTACTCTAAATTCTTGTGGTCAGTCCATACTATAAAAGGAACCCCCGATCCCTCTAACCAGTGTCGCCATTCCTCCAATGCCATCTTAACTGCCAACAATTCTCGGTTACCAATATCGTAATTTCGTTCTGCCGTAGATAAACGATATGAAAAAAACGCTCAAGGGTGGACCTTGTCGTCTAAGGGAGAACGTTGAGATAACACCGCTCCTACCCCCACCTCTGATGCGTCGTCCTCCACCACGAACTGACGTGTAGGGTCAGGGGTAATCAGAATAGGGGCTGAAATGAAACGGCTCTTCAGTTTGGCAAACACAGCCTGAGCTGTGTCCGACCACCTGAACGCAGTCTTGGCGGAGGTCAAGGCGGTCAGAGGTGCGGCTAGTTGGCTGAAGTTGCGAATAAAACGCCGGTAGAAGTTAGCGAACCCCAGAAACCTCTGTAGGGCCTTACGGGAATCTGGGCTTGGCCATTCTACCACAGCCTTAACCTTCTCGGGATCCATGCGTATTCCCTCAGTCGACACGATATACACCAAAAATGGAATTGACTGTGCATGAAATTCGCATTTCTCCGCCTTGACAAAAAGCCCATTCTCTAGCAACCTCTGAAGCACTCGTTGGACGTGCTGCACATGTTCCTGGAGAGAAGAAGAAAAAATCAATATGTCGTCCAGGTAGACATAAATGAACTGATCGATCATATCTCGCAGCACGTCGTTGACGAGTGCCTGGAAGACCGCTGGGGAGTTGGAGAGCCCAAAGGGCATAACCAAGTATTCAAAGTGCCCTCTGGGGGTGTTAAAAGCGGTCTTCCATTCATCCCCTTCCCTGATCCGAACCAAATGATACGCATTGCGTAAGTCCAGTTTTGTGAAAATTGACGCTCCCTGCAACCTCTCAAAGGCCGAAGACATCAACGGCAAAGGATAAGTATTCTTTACCGTGATGTTGTTCAGTCCCCGGTAATCAATACAAGGTCGCAGAGATCCGTCTTTCTTTCCCACAAAAAAGAACCCCGCCCCCGCAGGAGAAGAGGAAGGGCGGATGAATTTGGAAGCTAGAGAATCAGAAATATATTTCTCCATAGCCTCCCTCTCTGGAACAGAAAGTGAATAGAGTTTGCCCTTAGGCGGAGACTTACCTGATAGTAAATCTATGGCACAGTCGTAAGGACGATGCGGAGGAAGAGAAGCAGCCCGAGACTTACTGAACACTTCCTTCAGATGGAGGTACTCAGCGGGCACGTTAGACAAATCCACCGCCTCCTCCTGCAACACAGACACAGACACAGACGGACAGGCAGACACTAGACAAGACTCATGACACCTTTTACACCAAGACAAAACGGAGTTAGAGAGCCAGTCAATGCTAGGGTTGTGGAGGAGGAGCCAAGGGTGTCCAAGGACAATGGGTGCCAGGGGAGAGTCAAGGATGTGAAAAGAGATGGTTTCGGAGTGATTGCCAGAGGTGATGAGTGTAATGTCTTCAGTGATGTATGATATGGTGGGAAGTTGCTGACCAGTGAGGGCGTGAACCGTGATGTGGTGCGGAAGAGGTCTGAGGGGAATGTGGAGCTTGTGGGCTAATGTGCTGTCCATGAAGTTACCTTCTGCCCCGGAATCCAGTAGTGCCTGACAGGGATGTGTCTGTGCTGACCACCGCAGCCATACCGGGAGGAGCGTAGAAGATGATGGTGATGATGATGATGATGATGAGGTCTTCTCGGCGGAGATCCCACCCGATAGTAGCCTCATACGTACTACCGGGCCTGGCCTTTTACCGGACAGGCGTGGGCTTGATGTCCGGCTCCCCCGCAGGAAAGGCAAAGGACCAGGGACCTCCGCCTCTCCTTCTCCTCCCGGGAAAGCCGAGCTCGCCCTACCTGCATGGGCTCGTGATCGTAGACGGGGCTGGCCACGTCCCCGCCGCTGAACCGCACGTCTGCCGGTCCCCTGGATGGGGTGTTGAGTAGCCCCCTCCTCTCCATCCGTGCCAGACGTGCGTTGACCCGAAGGGCCAGCTCAATGAGTCCATCGAACGACGGGGGAAGGTCCAGTGCGTAGATCTCCCTCTGGACGCGGTCAGCCAGCCCATGCAGGAACATGTCCCACTGCGCCTCCTCGTTCCAATGGCACTCCGCCGCCAGGGTCCGGAACTCGATGGAGTAGTCCGAGACGGATCTCTCGTGCTGGCGTAACTCCGCCAGCCTCCTGGCCGCCTCCTGGCCCGATCAAAGACCCGCCTCATCTCGGCGGAGAGCGCCTGGAACGAGGCTCAGCATGGGTCCTGGTTCTCCCACACCGCTGTTCCCCACAATGCCGCCCTCCCAGAGAGCAGGGTCAGGACGAAGGCCACCTTGGCCCTCTCACTGGCGAACGTTCTAGGCTGGAGGGCAAAATGCATATCACAACGGTTAAGGAAAGCTCTACAATAGTCGGGTTCACCTGAGAACGCTTCCGGAATCGGGAGGCGTGGTTCCGGCTGGGAGGGGGCCTCCGATGGTGCTGGTGGAACAGGCGGTGTGAGTGGCGCAGTGGGAGCTCGTAATAGCTGGAACTGTTGGGTGAGCTCGGACACCTGCGTCACTAAAGCCTGAACCGCGCGACCAGTGTCGTTAAGAGTCCGCTCCTGGGAGTCCATCCTCCGAACACTGGCGCTGAGGAAAGCTTCGAGGGAGGAGGATTGATTACTCGCTGCCTCCATGTTGGTCAGATCGTTCTGTGACGCTAACAATGGAGGACAGGAGGCAGATGCAAGTAAAGGTAGTTTATTGACAGGAGTAGTGATGGATGAATGCTGGTGAGTGACGCAGGAACCACGATGGCAGCACAGACAGGTGGGTAGGTGATTTGAGTGCGTTGGTAGCGATGGCGGTGATGGTAGATCGGTGATCGGCGGTGATAATCCGTGAATGACTGTGAATATCCAATGAAGACTGAAGCAGGACACTGAGCAAAGACAGGAACACAGGAGCACGAACAGACATCGACACGAGGACCTCAAACAACGATCTGACAAACAGGAGACAAAAGACAGGGCGTTAAATAGGCGGTTGGAATGAGATGCACCTGCCGCTGATCAGGCGATCAGTGGCAACACCCACATGAACCAATCAACATGACATAACATGACTACAGCTGGAGACGGTGCATTCACGAACCGTGACAGACAAGTTATAAGGTATGTGCATTATTTATTAAAATATAGACGCAAATTAGCATGCACACATATCGTTTTACATATAATTAAAATATGATTATTTATAGAAATCTGTATTATTATTATTACTACTACTACTACTACTACTACTACTATTAGTTATAATTCTATTACAATTAATCTTCATGCATTATGATTTGAGAAACAAGTGTGGGGTTTTCAACAGACAGCTGGATTTACCTTGATCACTGGTAACGCAGCATGCATACATAATGATAATAATAATAATAATAATAATAATTTGTTAAATCTGTTTAATTATTTATTTTTTTATTTAAAATGTAGGATTATATATATGTATTATTATCATTGTTATTATTATCATTACTATTTTATCATTAATCATGAATTGAGTTTTGGCCTGAGGAACAAGTGTGGGGTTTCAAACAGACAGCTGGATTTACCTTAATCATTGGGGACTCCGTGCGCTCGCATATGTGCATATATGTATGCGTGTGGATGTTGACAGCTGGCCAGGTTCGAGTAGGGCTAAAACCATGTGCGCTCTGTCAGGCTCGTAGCACCAGCTCCTTCAGGATTGATGAATTGCCTGCTTTCTTGATTAAACCTTCCGTCACTTTCCAACAAAACACACACATGCAAAAAAAAAAAAAAAAAGACCAGCACATTAAAGACTAGCCTAGCACAGGAGACTCAACATGTCTGGGAATCTGTCATTGTCAGCCACATTATGTGCAGATTTGAGGTGCCGGTACTTTGACATTTATTAGCAGAGTATTAAAAACTAATTCACGTAGATTTGGCAACCTTCGTTCACTTGACAGTCCACGCTCATTTTAACAAGTTGGGTCTTTCTAGACTTCACAACCTCTTACTTTGTTTCACCACCGCCTCTTTGAAGCTGAGCAGATTTTTTGTGTCATTTATTTTTCATTTCGCTTGATGGCTTGAAGGAAATATTCCCTAATTAGCGAAGGAATCAGTGTGAAAAAGAGTCCGTTTGCAACATCTGTGAGGTGACGGATTTGAATAGATTCTTTTTTGGGGAGTATTAATGAAGTAATACTTAGTCAGAAATATCAGAATATCTTAATATCAGAAATGAGTGTGATTCTCTAAATATTGTTTGTAAAGGGAACTTCTTATTGTTAATATCTTATTATATGTGGTAAGGAGCTTGACTTTTGCCGCTTGTCATTTTTCATTCTTGTCTATAAAAAAAACAAAAAAAAACAAGCAACATACTCATTATAACACAGATATTGAATATCCCCTGTGTAAGTTACATTAACAGATCTATTGTATTAATCACAAAAAGAATGACAATGCCTTTATTAAAGATTATATATAATGCCAATCAATTATTCCTTGGTGTATTAAAGGAAGATCAATTAAGAGGTGACTGGAGAGAGAGAGAGAGAGAGAGAGAGAGAGAGAGTTGTTTCAGTATTACCTTAAGTTTGCAAAATGTCAGAGCTAGTGACAATGATTTTTGATTTTCAGGAACTGATATTAGTCTCCTTATTAAAGGATGTGCATCTGCTTTTAATTTGCTGCAAATAATTGGAAAATGCAACAGAGCTTTCCAATTAAAGCACCACTTTACACACTTTAATAATACCCCCATAATATTAGAGCTTATGAAATGACAGGTGAGCTGGTGTATGAATAAAACATAAAGGCTCGTAATAAGAGACAGGCAAAAAAATGGCAGACAGTTGTTGGGGGTTTTTAAAATGCTTGACTTAATTTGCATATATTAATCTCTTCTTTTCAGCCTTATCGAATATCCATGCGTATTTGAAGTTAAAATAGTGATGACAGGCTGGGGTATGCTTCATTTTTCCGCGGATTTATTGCTCCTATAATTCAGGATCTTTAATAAGCCAATATGACTGATCCTCCAAGTTCTGTGGAATTTCGTTAATTGTTCCAGATGGTGCTCACTGATTATGCAAAATGACTTCTCTTTTTTCACCCACTTTTTTTTTTTCACCGTCCCCGACCACACTGTTTTTTGATTGACTAACACAGAGAAAAAAGATTATTTTTGGGCCAGCACTTTCATTAGGAAGCCTCTAATCAGGTTTCAAACAAAAGTTCCATCTTATCTCCGGCTGCAGACTGCGCCGTGACTAGCGCTCCAGCTAGCGCTTGGCAGTCGAGGAGGATCCCGTAGGCTTTTAATCGTGACTCTAATCTCGTGTAGCCCGGCAGCTCTCTCCACCCGTGTGGCCATATTTTACAATACCAAAACACTTTAGGCTGAAGGATTAGAGAACACGCACTTGGGCTAGCGACACAAAAACTCATCTGCTAAGTGCGGCTGCTCCATGGCTGGATGGCTAGCCTTGAGGAGCTGGTTGATTAAAACCCCCCAAAGCTAGGCCACCATTTTTCTGCTCCTCCTCTCTCATAGGCGAGGGCCCATTGAAAGTTCACCTTGATTCTGTTTAGCATCAGCTAAATTGCCCTAAATGAATTGTGTATGGATATTTGATGGGTGGCGGTGAGGGACTAGGAGGGGAATAGACATAGACCAGATTTACAGCTGTGTTTTACTTTCGATGGGTACACGATTTAAGCCGTGCAATTTCGGGGCAATAAAACCGTTCTGAAAGGGAGCCAAGGACTTCAGGTTGGCGACAGGGCATGAAAGACTGCATACAGCTTTTTTTCCAAAAAAGCCATTAATGATTTATTCCCGTGGCCTACGTAGAGAGGGAGCCTGGTGAAAATGCAGAGGGGGTTTACAACTTGCTTGGCTCTTGTGCATGATAGCAAATACCACTAAACCTGTGACTGATGTGACATCTGAAGTTTTGTTTCTGGATTAATCCGGATTTAGGACTCTACCCTCAGTTTTCCTTTAGGGGGTCTCTTTCTTTAGAGTATTGGAACCTATAGTAATATGCACATTGTACCATATTACCCTCTTTACTTTTTTCTCTTCTTTTTTATTTTTATTTTTTTCATGCTGCCATTGCATCTATTTATTTATTTAAAAATCATTTTACATTAAACAATAATTTCTAGATCCCTGATCTACAACTTATGTGAGGTATAGGAGACTCTTGTATTTATTTAATTATGCATACATGCTTAAACATATAAATAATAAAAAAAAGATATGGGGCAAAATTATTTACATCATGTAGTTAAGCAATATCAGATGAGCAAATATCAGTGCAAATGTGATACTGATCTTATTCAGTAGTTCAGTAAGAAGATAATATTGTGTTACTTTAGACACAATGTTGTCTGTTTTGCTCAATTTTACCAACGGAAATATAAAGATAAAGCAGAACTGCCCAAGGACTGACTTTTTTACGCCCCTCGAGCCGGGGTTTGGGCTGATTTTCAAGTCATAGTTCAGTCGCAGGCCGGGCCTTGGGCCCGTTTTAGGCTTCTCCGTATTTTTATCCATCAATTAGGGTTGAAAAAAAATTTCCACACTAGTGGAAACAACACGAGACCGTGCTATCACGACCGTTAATAGCGGCTTGACGGTGTTTATTGTCCAGCAGCAGCGAGCGTGCCGTCAGCGCAACTGAACAGTTTTGCGTTCAAATGCACGCAATAGGCTTAAGCTTGCCGCAAAGCACCCTCAAAAGTAATTATTATAAATGTGACAGGGGGAAATAGTAAGGGGATATTTGAATTATTTAATAATAAACTAATGTTTTCTGAGTCGTAGTCGTAAGGATGAAATTGCTGATCCTGACTCACCATCTCCTCAGATGCGCCTTTAGAGAGAAGTATATTTTTACGGATTATGATTATGATTATAATGAAAGCATTTTTGTTTTTTACTTGTTTTGTTTTAAGTAGTAATTTAAAGCTTTCTATAAATATATTTATCATGTCTGCGAGGCATGTATTTACTGAGTTTCGGTTCATTTTTGAACTCCTGTTAAAGACGAGACGGCAGAAAGCGCATCATGCTTGTTTTCTTTATTTTATAAAAGCACAACGTTTTGTTGATATTATGAGTGCACACAAATAATAGTAGACCCTTTGCAGTTACAAATAATTACTCTTACCTTTAAGAGAAAAAATGACAGCACATCCACTGAAAAGAAATGCAAGTAATCGCGCTGGTGACTCCATGTCCTGCAAAGTGTCTCCTCAAAAACTATTGAATATAGTGCACATTTATTAGGTTTAACGTTTAAACATTTGTATATGCTTGAACTGTTTTATATCTATAGATTTAATTTTATTTTTGATTTGAGAAGGCTAAATTTATCAAACATACAGTAGGCTCACTGTCTGCCACTGGCCGTATTGTAGTTACTTAAAAAAAAAAAAAAAAAAAAAACTTATATTTAACAAACAAAAAATACTCCGAATGTTTTTCTAAATTAACTTTAAAAAACAAAATGAAATATAATCACTTTGCTATTACCTACAAAACTAAACTATTTTAATAGCTGAAATAGTAGTTTAAGCTGTTTTGGGAGAAGGGGAATTCATTGCAGTGATTTGCAGTGGCGCTGCATAGACTGATCGGTGTATGACATGGTGTATGATAAGGAGCAGTCTGCTCTCTTCACTCCTAAATGAATCAGCCATTTGAATGAATGAATGAATAAATGACTCGATGACTTAATGATTAAGACATTTACCACCACCTACTGGCAGTTTAAGATTATTGTTCATTTCATTAAATAAATTAATTCATATTTCCATAGTAATAATAATAAAATTAAGAAAATAAATTATTAAAGGTGTAGTTCACCCACCCAAAAATGACAGTTGTGTCATCATTTACTCACCCTCATGGTCCAGAAGAGTATATGTAATAAATTTTATCAAACAAAATATTTCTTGCTGAAGTTACTTTTTGTAATGTCTGTTTGATGCTTTACACAACACTGACTTTAAATGACCTTTTGGGAGTAATTTCTCAGCCAAATTTGATGTGCGATTAATTTGCAATTAGATTAATTAATCGCCTCATCTTGTAATTAATTTGTTTTAAAATTTTAATTACTTACCAGCCCTAATATATGTATGTATGTATGTATGTGTATGTATATATGTATATGTATATATATATATATGTGTGTGTGTGTGTGTGTGGGTGTGTGTGTGTGTGTGTGAGTATTAGTATTCATATTTAAATATACATTTATAAAAAAATGTATTTAAATAATAATAATAATGGTTAATATATACTGTATATATAATGGTTATTATTAGTAGTAGTAGTATTTTTCTTGAAATATATAAGTAATTTTCACATAAATATACTGTATATTTGAGTAACAATAATAAAAATATAATAAAAATATAATTGTATGCTATTATCTTTTTTTTCATTACCTGTGGAAAACTATTTTGTCTTTTTCTTTTCTATTCACACTATGAATATAAATGTGCTCTTTTATTATTTTCTAAATGTGTCTGTAAGTTTCTTGGAGAATTAAGTCAAGCATAAGACTAATGAGAGCCACGTGCCTGTGGGCCTAATCACAGTCCGGGTATCATTCCTCAGCCGTCGATCTCCCAGCCCAGAATAAGATCTGTTCCTTCATTAGTCTCCAGCCTATCAAACATGGCCGCCCTCAATAGATGGGCCTGTCTAGCCTTCCCATTGCCCTCATGTTCAGCAGTCTTTGTTATCGCACATCTAATTAGAACTTGATAAAAATATTTCCCTCGAAATCCAGCCATTAAATATAGGTTAAGGAGATTTATGATCAAATATGCTCTTAAAGATCTTTTAATGGGTCTGTGGACTCATTAAGTTGGTTATTAACGAGCCCCTAATATATAGTGCGATTTAAACTCACAATGAGATTCCGGGGAATGGAGCCATTTCTGATAAGGGGGAAGTGGGCCCCCCAAAGGCTGTTTTGAAAGTGTACCACCTGCTTTTGTCTCAAAATATATTAAGAGACTCATCTACAGCTGTATGAAGAGTTTATTCTCTGAAACAATGGCCAAATTCCCACACCCATGCTCTCAAAATAAACGCGTATTGTAGTCAGCACGCTATTGTATGTGTTGTCATAATTTATGAACATCCTTTATTCTTTGGTGTCACAGTCATGGGTCATATTGAATGTTTTTTTTTCATCCTATTCAAGATTTTACTGTATAAGAGGTACAAGAGAAGATGACATATATAAGAGTTAACAATAAAAAAGTTTTCATAAATAATAAGTTTTTGGAAATGTTCTATTTGTATTCATCCTGGTTTTATACCATTTCATTTTTTTTTATTACATGTTGTGTAATCCAAAAAAAAAAAAGATACAATTGTTAGACCTTGAGTGAACCATATATATATATATATATATATATATATATAATAACATTTATAAATGTTTTCTGAGAAATTGAAATCTGAGAATACAAATTATAAGAAAAAAAACATAATATGATTGTTTTTGTTTGTTTTTTTGCACAAGTTTTTTTGTTGTTGTTGTTTGTTTGTTTGTTTTTATATTGCTTTGCTTTCTTTTTGTTTTCTTTGCTTTTTGTTTGATTTTATTTTTGTGTGTGTGTTTTATGCTGTTTAATTTTTGTCTATAGTTATAAGCAGCATGCACTTTACAGTTCCTTCAGTGTAAATCCAGACATCTTAAGTCAGTCAGGCTCCTGCTTCCTATCCATGTCTACACATTTTCTTCATTCAGGGCTTAGTGTCATATTACACTGTTTGTTAGGCCAAACTGCAGCTGTCAAATCTTATGCACATATTCACATCTGAATGACACATCTGAGCTACAGTGTCTACTGAGCCTCATGTCACAACGAACGTAATGCTACAATGATTAACATAATTAATGAGGAATTGCGGTGCGGCATTGGTGGATTGGTTTAAGGAGATGATGAATGGTCCTATGGCTGCACCAGTGGCTGCCAACGAGGCCTCTCATGCTGTCATCCCTCCTGCCTGAGTCCTGGCACACATCATTACTCACCAGGCCGAGGTGCCACTTTACATCGCCCTGCAGCCGCCAACATGGAAAACTTAATAACACTCCCCAGCTTTGAGGGGATCTATTGGGGCTCCGTGCCAGTGATTGTCTACTGTAGAGTGCCAGTGAAACTAAAGTGTAGGTACGGGATGCTAACTCAACTCAAAGTAGCTCTCAGACGGACTGTAGCGTACAAATACGGGCACCGACCATATCGCGTGACCCTTATGGCACTTTCTTGCCTTAATTTGCTTCTCTTTCTAGTATGGTTCAACATCCCTTTCCAAGTCCGCCCTACCTCCTGCTCCAGCATGGTGAGTTAGCATACCCACAGAACCGTTAATTAAGAGGGGATTTGGTGTAATTGTGCCTTCTGCTGCGGCCCATCAGGCACATGCAATTTAGCGGTGGGTCCATTGCCAGCTCTGCCGCTCATGCGTGCTCTGGAGAGGTCGAGCTCATTTACTTAGAATCTCAAAACAACTTCAGATCACTATGCTAGTATTACAGTACCGCTAGACCTATCACATGCCAGAGCTAGTACTAATCTCTCTAGTACACTTGATTAATCCCTAGACCACTTATTTAAGGAGGTTTTAACACTTGGTTCAATTGCTTGGTTCAAACCAGAATTTGATTCCACACCCTACCCCTGCTTTCATGTATAAAATGTTTTTGTTTGTTTGTTTTTATTGTTTATTTAGTGTGTATCCTTGTTTATATTATGTAGTTGTTTATTTGCTTATTTTATTTTCTTTGATTTTATTTTATATATTTTTTATGTCTTATTTTGTGTTTATATTTATTTTTTATTTTGTGTGTGTATTTTGCTTTTCTTTTTTATTTAGTATAATTACTAAATAAATTATATCATTTATATAATTACTAATTTTATATTAGTATAGTATAAATATTTTTTATTTATATAGTTTTTTATTATTATTATTGTGTCTTATTGTGTTTCTGTTAATTTTGTTTTGTTTCATTTTGTTTTTTATGTATTGTTTTACTATATATATTTGTGTGTGTGTATGTGTGTGTGTGTGTGTGTGTGTGTGTTTATATTATATATTATATTATAGTTTTTATTGTATCTTCAATAGCTAAGTTAGATTGTATTCATACCAACTGTGCACTATATTGCCGTTCACATGACGCATACTCCAGACTGGGGAGTCGCTTTCACATTAACGACCAGAACCAGACTCTAAAACCTTAAGTGTGAAAACATTAATTATTGCTTAGTATTTCTCACTGTGATTATGCACATTTGTGTCGTTACATGGAGAAAAAATGTATTAGAGATTATTTTTATCTAGAGGTTATGTTTCTTGACCTCTCTGACTGAATGGAATGCGTGATAGCTGCTGGAATTACATTACAACATATCTGAAGTGTGTACTTAATGCCAGGCATCCGTTGGAACATTTGGCTTCTCTCTCACTCTGGAAGACAGATAGATCAGTGCCCAGTGGGTGATGCCTACTGGCACCCGAACCAATACCAGATTTCAAGGGCCACTTGTCAACCAGATGGAAAAATAACAATTCTCAGCTAAATAAACTTAATACATCTTCCCTGCCCCCTTTTCGCTGTGGTCTCTTCCTCTTCCTT
This sequence comes from Carassius carassius, assembly GCF_963082965.1. Taxonomy (NCBI): domain Eukaryota; kingdom Metazoa; phylum Chordata; class Actinopteri; order Cypriniformes; family Cyprinidae; genus Carassius; species Carassius carassius. The sequence continues at coordinate 14,665,833 of NC_081775.1, forward strand.
TGAATGTACTTAAAGGTTCACCCAAAATGACTGTCATCAATTATTCAAACTTCATGACATTCCAAACCTGTTGGACGTTTATTGCAAAAGATGATTTTTTGTTCTAGTTTCCATTATTTTCTTTATAAGCAAACTGAATGTGAACAAGTTTAAAGGAATGAAAATTCTATCATTAAATACTCAACCACATGTCGTTCCAAACCCATAAGACCTTCGTTCATCTTTGGAACACAAATTAAGATACTTTTTATGAAATCCAAGAGCTTTCTAACCCTGCATAGACAGCAACAAAACTGACATGTTCACTGCCCAGAAACGTTGTAAGGACATTGTTAAAATAGTCCATGTGACTTCAGTGGTTCAACCAAAATTTTATGAGGCTACAGGAATAATTTTTGTGTGCAATAGACAAATGGAAGATATCTTTGGAAAAGTTAATGTTTTTCTCAGAAAAAAAACAAAAAAACAAAACACAAATCTTTTGGAAGTTCTAAAGACTTATACAGGACTATTGTTTTCTTTTGTGTCCTTTTTGAACATTGAAATCTCAGACCATATTTGTTATAACAGCATGTAAGAGAGTTTTGGCACTATGTTGCTTTAAAGCAAAATATAGAATTTTCTCACTTGAATCTTGTTTAGATGAGTGCGATGCACAGTGATAGAAAGTAAAGACAAAAAATGAATAAAAGACAAAAATGTGATGAAAGCAGGAGGAATGGCGAGGGCCACGACAGAGTCATTAAAAGGTGCTGAAAATAGCAGCGAGCCATCATCTGTTCTCATAGCACGGGTCAGGAGCGCTGACACTTCCAAAACTCCTCCTGTCAGGGCAGGGGGCCATTTGTATTCTCTCTCATTAGGCAATTTGACTAATGACCAGACTGGGCTTTGGAGGGGCTCGGGCAGACCACCTCATCCAGGCTCTGTCTTCACCAGGCAGCAGCGTCTATTGGAATGGCACAGATGGCAAACCCGGGTGACAAAATAAACGACAATATGTCTCTAAGATGTCTTCAGGCGGCAGGCACAATTTTTCTTTAAAAGCAAGGTTTGTCTCTGTAGGACAGTCTATGTGCTTAGAGAGCTGTTGGGATTTCCCTAAGGTTAAAGCGTCCCATCCAAACCCACCGATCCTTCTGCTTATCCTTTGTATCAGTGAGTCCAATCTGCAGTTCACACCCACTGGGTAACTCTCTCTTTCTATCAGCTTCTCCAGATTTCACATCCACTTGCACTATTGTCCTTTATGCATGACCTGCTGCTGCTGCAGTCACTCTGTTGCTCTCCTGTGGTGTGGCTGGATGTTGTCAGTGTGAGCTGTGGGTGTGAGGAGATTAAATGTGTGTTAGGGGTGAAAAGGTAAAGGTAAGGGAAGGTCTGAATAGCTGTATGGAAAGAACATTAATTACTTATTCGGCCTGGATGTAGGATAATATAGAATGTAGTATAATGATAGGTTTAGCATGTGATATTTAAACCCAAAACCTGTACACCAAATTCAAAATATACATAGTTCCCCATTAAAGATTTATGTGTGTATGTGGGTGTGGGTGGGTGTGCTATATAATTCATGTAATCATTTTATAGAATTATTTATATTTTGATATATACTATTTTTAAGACAGCACATTTTGGAAAACATTCTACAATTATTTTAGAAGTATTATTGTATTAATATCATTTTTTTTATAATTGAATATAATTTGATATCTTTATCTTAATTTATTACATATTTTTATGTAGTTAGTTATTAATTTGTTTGTTTCTTTGTATCTATATATTAATAATTTTTATTTTATTAAAAATATTTATATTTTTTTAAATTGTTTTAATTACATTTTTAGCTGCATATCTTAACTGGGAGTTTTAATATTTTGTTATTTATTTAAAGTATAAAAAATTGAGGGGATTGTTTCTTTTTTCTTTTCTCTTTTTTTTAAAGAAGTGTCTTATGCCCAGCAATGCTTCCTTTTTTGATCAAAAATACAGAAAAAAAACAAAAAACAAAAAAATATTATATATATATATATATATATATATATATATATATATATATATATATATATATATATATATATACATTTTAAAATAACTGCTTTCTATTGTAACTTAATTTAAAATGTTTGCAGACTTATCCATTCTTATCTTATTCTTATCCAAGGGGAAGTTGTGGCCCAGTGGTTAGAGAGTATGTCTCCTAAGGTTGTGGGTTCGAGTCTCGGGCCGGCAGTACCATGACTTAGGTGCCATTGAGCAAGGCACCGAACCCCCAACTGCTCCCTGGGCACCGCAGCATAAATAGCTGCCCACTGCTCCGGGTGTGTGTTCACGGTGTGTGTGTGTTCACTGCTCTGTGTGTGTGCACTTTGGATGGGTTAAATGCAGAGCACAAATTCTGAGTAGTGGTCTCCATACTTGGCTGATTGTCACTTCAAACTCACACTTCTTCAGTGTCACATGATCCTTCAGTAATCAATATGTTTACTTTGGCACTTGAAAAACATTTATTATTATTAATAATAATTTTGAAAACAGTTATGCATTTTAGGGTCTTTTCCTCTCAACATCAAACTTCATATTTTGCCATATTATGTCACTGAAATCCAAAAAACAAATTAAATGAAATACAAGTTTGTTCCTACTTCGAACTGTTACAAGCTGTCTGTTTTATTCTGTGTCGCCTAAAGAATTATTTCAAATTCACAGAATTTCTCTTTCTCACCATTTTTTCCCCCTCTTCTTCCTCTGGGGAAGAAATTATTTTTTTGTTTCATGAACTGTGCTGTACTGGCTGACCGAATCCTCCATCTGTCAGTCTTTTAACATTAGCCTAGGTATAAATCTGATGTGTGTGTGTGTCGGTGTGGCGAGGGTGGCTGGCGTAAGTCCTGTGTGACAGTGCATCCAACAATGGAAGTGTGAAGGATTAGAGCTCATAGCAGCATGTAAGGGAAGTCTTCTATGCCTGCAGCAGCCATCCGTCAGGGCTCGGGGGCTGTGGGGATGACAATGGCAAAATTTTTCTCAACACCTGACACAGCTATTAATAAGGCAATGATCCTCATAGCCACACTCATACTCACTTCGGCACACTCTCATCATTCACTCACTCTAACCGATCCCAGCGCTGGACTCATCGCTCTAATCAGCAATTAATGTGATGATAGTGCCTGTGTACCAGGTCTAACCGCATGTCAAGTATTGGCAGACTGAAAATTCCTATTGTAGTATTTGTTTTGAATAAACAAATATCATACAACGTTGAACTGCTAATCTGTGTCCATCAACCTTGTAAAGATCAATGTGCTCTTTTGTACTTCCAAGGGGTTTTGGTCACAGTCAGATCCAGTTGCTCAGGGCTGGCAAATCAAGATCATGGGTTTGATTCCATTCATATATATATATATATATATATATATATATATATAAAGAGAAAGATTAATCGTGTTTAATAGCATCCAAAGTAATATAAATTATGTGTTTACATAATATACGTTTGTGTGTGTGTACTGTGTATATTTATATTAGGGCTGGGCAAGTAAACGTGTTATTATCGGGTTAACGCATTAATTGATTAACGCCGCCAATTATTTTATATATTATATTCACAGCAGCTTCACAATAAAATTCACATTTTGCTATAAATCAGCTCTAACAAGTCACTAGTGTCATTCTAGTGACACTAGTGAATATGACAATTTTTTGTATTATTCCTTACCTCCATGCATTTAAATAAAGGGCTCACTATAGCTTTATTGCTCAGTCAGCTTGGTTCTGGTTCTTGTAACTCATGGATGAGACATGCAGATAGTGATAAGAATGTGATAAAGGCTGGACGTCATTATGAGTTATGTTATGCATTTTAATGGTTGCATTTTCGTTTGTACTTTTCAAATTAATGAGGAAAAAAAAACTATATATATATATATATATATATATATATATATATATAATTATTATTTTTTTTTTTTGCATAATTTCTAGTATGAGTGCACTGTGCTCACATTTAATTGTGCATTAAATGACAAATAAAAAAATACAATACAGCTTGCGCCTCATATTGTGATCTGGAATTGCATAATATATTTTAATACATGCATTTGAGTCAAGTTCTTAAATGTAATGCATATTTACATGCATGCACAGTTTGCAGCTTTAATCGCCTTTTTGGTACTCTCATGACTTAACTGACAACAGAACTATGTTGTATGCTCATAGTTACTTGCGCACTTATTTATCATGACACAGTCAGAGAGTGCGCCATATATTCGCATACAGTTGAAGAATGTGTGCTGTGAGCACAGTAAAATGGTTGACCGGACAGGAAAGTTTGTTTTACTGATATTTAGCCTAACAACATCTCATCATACTGCAGTTCACTGTTGTTCTACTGAAGCTCATTTGGCTGCTGTACCTTTTCCATGCTCATTTGACTCGAAGCTGAAGTGCGCGTATGACAAAGTCTTCCAATTGATGTGGATGCAAAGAAATATGCTGACTCCGCATCTTAATAAATGCATTTCTTGTCAATAAAAAGGAGACAAGAACTGCAGTTTTGAGCAGGGTGGCCACCCCCCTGGCTCCACCCCTGCAGTCATACATACTGTATATAGAGTTTATATGTGCATATGCATGTACCGCATGTGCAAGTGCTATGACAATCTCCTGTGCTCCTCTGCAGTCAGAACAATCAAAAGACACACAAGAGTAGTGTTTTACATTTTTCTCATCTGTGTGTAAATTGGTGTGTATATGGCTAATTATGTGGAGTTATGCAAAAAGTTCTACCATTCTTAGAAGAGTTAAAACAGTTTGCAAAGAAGTGTTTGCTTTTGACAGATGTGTGTGATGTTCTCTATGTTGTGTTTGCGTTTTGTGGTTTTGTATGTAGAGGTTTGAGAAATGGAGGCATAGTTTCAAATAAATTTAAATATGATTTAATATGACTAGTGACCAATATTATTTTTACAGCCTTAAACATGAGCTCTTTCCCCACCAGAATTGTTTGTCATTTATGAGACAGCGATTCCTTCCTATTTTCTGTGAAACCCATGGTTCTCTGTGACTAATAATATACAAGTCAATGGGTGTCGTCACTTTTAAAGTAAAAAAAACAGATTAAGGAAACACAAAATTAATTGTTCACAGCTCCTGGCAATATCTTATGAAGGTCTTATGGAGTGAAACAAATAATCTGTGCAAGAAAATGGATATTATTTAAAATTAAGGGTTGGGAATCAAAAACAATTAAAATTTCAGAATCAGATATTTAATAGGGTTGGGCCGATTGTCCATCGCAGATTTAACATTGTGATGATGTGCTGACAAAAAGTTAAAATGATTTGCAATGCTTTGTTGTGTCCAGTGTAGATATGATGCGACAGCAAAAATATGGCAAGTGTAAAATAAAGAAAAGTGGAGACTGCAACTAGATCATTAAAATGTGAATGGACTGCACAGTTTTGAGTGAGTAAGTAAGTGAGTGATACCTCTTTGTTTTGGATGTTGGTTCGCAGTGAGTTCACAGTTTTAACGTAATTTTGATTTAGCTTAATTTATTTCCAAGATCTGAGGTAAAATATCTATTGTTGCTTTCACTATGGCTATAAAGATCACGCAAAATAATATTTAAACTCACATTAGACACTTGTAACATTGAATAAAGCACATAATCATTATTATCAAGATTATCACTGTCATATTTTGTAAGTTGTTCCTGCCGTGACGTTGCAGAAAATAAAAACCATTTTTAAAATAGAATTCCGTGTCGCTTATTGTCACATGCCGCTGTCGCGGGTGGTTGGGACAAAAACTACATGAAAGATTTAATTATTAGAAAGTACTAATAATTGAATCTGCAGTTCTGGAAAGTGGAGAGGAGAGATCCAGTCTGGAGATAAGCAGGAATAGTTGATTTGCACGGCAGATGTGGAGATCCAGAATTTTTGTTTGTTCATTTGTTTTTAATATTCAACAGGCAAAGTTCTTCTGTATAAAAAGGCGAAAATGTTAAGAATTATTTAAATAAAACAGACTACTGGGGGGGATCTGAATATTTATCTTGTGACCATCTTTTGATTATTTTAACAAAAGCAACAATAATATAATAATTGTAATAATAATAATATATTACCACACATTTTACAAGATTAGATGTTTAAGCGATGCTCAGAATCTGCAAATCATTCGCCATCATCCCCAGTTATCTCTCCTAACTCTGTTTAAGTGTAAGTGAAATTTTAAGTACTGTAATGAAACAGGCAACCGTTTCATGTTATTTGTTATCCATGCCTTTCTGAATACGGATTCACGCTTCGGGCATTCATTCTAGAGATTCGTTCACAAATGCTGATTCATCCAGTAATGAAACAAGTAAATTTGTGTCATGTGAGTCATTGAATCATTCATTCATTCAATTCGAGAATCAGAGTCTCCATTTAAAAAACTAACTCAGTTTTTCCAGAATCATGCCGCTCTTAAATGAGTCCAGTTTTTATGTGGCCTGCTGATTTTTGTTTATGGTATTTAGCTGCAACTAAATGTTTTGCAATAATGGGACACAGAATAAATATGTTTGATGTTTTAATCACATTGGAAACTGGGAATCGAAAAGAATCTGAATCGATAAGCAGAATTGGAATCAGAATCGCAATTGATATAATTAAAACGATACCCATCCCCCTTTTTAAAACATTATTACTTGTAATCCATAGCCTCTTAAAGTGATGGTACCTGTTGACTTGCATATGAACCACCAGAGCCAATGGATTCAGCTAAAAATGATCTTTAATGTTCTGCTGAAGAAAGTAAGTCACCTTCATTTTACATGAGTAAATTAACCTCAAAATTTACATTTTTGGGTGAACTATTCTGTAATGATAAAAGACTTCCTAGTCATCGTGAAGAAGGAGGCGGGAACCGGCGGACAATCAAATGAAACTTTAATAATTCAAATAAACACAAAACAGCGCACCAGCCCCTCACGGACGACTGATGCGCACAAAATAAAAACCAAAACACAACTAAAATCCCAGGCCTGGTCCTCTCTCGTCCTTCACTGTCGTCGCTCCAGTTTTATATCCTTCCATCTCCTCCATGGGCCTCGAGACCGGCGGGTCGAACAGGTGTAGTTCATCTCCAATCACTCCACCGGCCTCGCTCCCATGTCCCTCGGCCCCGCCCCACTCGTCACATATTCCTTTAACAAAAAAAAAACAAAAAATATTTCTTCTTCCATTTGATAAGATGCTTAGCCCAAGTCTGTTTCTATACATGCTGACAATTCACAATAAAATTATTGGTTGCATTTTATTGTTTGCATTCAGCATGTTTTTATTTTATTTTTATTTTTTTCTTGTTGTCTTTGACCAGCAAAACATTTTTGGGACGCGAGCCACCAGTTCAAGCACCAACCACTGTTTTAAATGCACCAACCACTGTTTTACATGCTTTACAACTGCTCGGAGCACAAAGACTTCCATAATGTGATCTCACCCAACAATTTGCATTTACTACATAGGTGTATATTTCCTTAACACTGGCATTTTGGTGCATTTGTACCAACAGACCATTTAACCTGCTTCCATAATCTCAGTTATGCGCTTCCAGAGGAGTGTATATATCAGGCTGCCTGTGGTCTAACCTATTTGAGCTGAATCTGCCAGGCGCCATACTTTACCTTTACGACTTCAGTCCAGGCAACAGCAGTCTGGACAAACATTACCTCAACACTCCTCCCCATGACCCCAAACTCACATCTATTTTTCTCTCCTCACAATCGCCCCCAAATCTTCCCATCAGGCCATGAGTGTGTGCAAAAAGTGTGTGCATGTATGTGTGTGTTAGTCTGGGACACCCAGTATGAATGGCAGGCGAATACTAAGCTCAATCTGAATGAAAAGGCAATGCTTGAACAATAAAAGAGAACGCTCTGGCCTTCAAGTCCCACTTTCATCCATTTGATGCTTGCCGATTCATCAGCCTTGCTCTCTTACCTCATGCTGGTGTTCAGTGATGCTTTAGCACATGTTTATTCACTTGTTTTTATGGACCGAAACAAGTCGTTATCATCCTCTTTTCAATTACCCGAGCCCTGCTGGTGAAATGACCTCTTGAAGCTCTTTGTTGTTCAATAGTCCATTCTAGAGCCGAGTGATACATTCCCTGAGGCCTGTCTAATGGCTGTAAAGGTAGTATCCAAAATGGTGTTAAAAAATATACATAGGGAAGCCCAAAGTGAGATATGATATACAATATAACTTTATTATCTGACAAAGTGTGAATCACAGCAAGTTCATTTACATTTACAAAACTTTATCACATGGGCAAAAGACAGACAAGACTTTCACAGACACAAAAAAAGCCTTTTTGTGTTACACAAATTTTTTTTATTTTATTTTTACTTTGAAAGCAATATACAAAGAGTTCATTTTTCAGAAATGTATATAAAAAAATCTAAAATAAATCAAAAGTTAATAATCAAATAATCTGGGTCCTGTTTAATGTTGTTTTTATATAGATTTTTTTTGTAGTGTACCTTTTTTATTTTTATTCTATAATAAATTATGCCAAACTTTTTCCCCTCACATATTTCATTCTTTAAATTAAGTGTTGAGGTGTGTAAGTATATCACCTTGACATTTTGAGTTTATTTTTACGAAATCAAAAACTTGGCAATTGTTTTGTAACTTATTTTTTTATAACTGCATTTAATTGTCTTTTTAAATACATTCAAAAAATTATAATAATAATAATAATTACAACATTGACTCAAATACTTTAGTATGTGAATCATGCAGTACCAACCTCTATAAAAGAAGAGCTCTTTATGTGCTCAGCTCACTATTGGGTGACAGTGTCAACATTTATAACATGTTCACCTTTTTCCCCAAGACATCTTGTATGTTCAAATATTAATTAAGTATACTGGACACCCTGTGGAAGAGTTAAGGACAAAGAAGTATTCAGCTTTTGCCAAGGTAATGAAACCGTATGACAGTTTAAGATATTCTTTCCTCCTTCAGTCGCGAACGTTACACCGTCGACCTCCAGGTAACTTACGAGAAGAGGTCCTCCGGTTTCCATTCCAGCAGATCCCATGCGCGGTTGCTAATGTATAGCGCTGCTGTTAGATGCCATACTCAACATGTTTTCCATGAGCAAAGTTGGGCACTTTCTGATTTTTTTTGGGTGGGGATGGACATTTTTCTTCAGTTCAGTCAATGGGAGCTATTGTGCGCTCGTGTCACCCTGTGTTAATTTGGGCTCTAATGTATTTGATAAACAAAGGGGCGCTCTTTAGCCTGACAGTCGTGACACCCTGATTCTTGCGTGGGCGCCGTGTGGCGCAGGGTTACACCGTTAATAACCCACTGGCAGCCATCAAAGGCGCTTTAACCATGATCATTATGATAAAGGGCATACACTTAATTACAGGCCTGCTTAATTATAGCTCTGTTGAAGCTCGTTTGTTTGGTAGAATGCTAATTATACCACCGCACTCTTGGCAAGTCCTCTTTCAATCCACCTCTCTCTTTCTTTCTCGCTCTCGCTTTCTCTCAGAGAGCCGAACACTCTGGCTCATTTTCATGCAAATTGATATCCGGCGAATGTTTTGTCTCTCTCTTTCCCCTTTTTCTTTCGACGTGTGCGAGTGGGGCTTTGTTTTTGGAGTCGAACGTCTCCCTGACAAGACAGGATAAGGAATAATCAAGAGTAATTAACAGGGAAAGAGGGAGGAGAGCGGGTGGGTGGGGGTGGAGGGGCTCAAATACAGTGGAGGATAAAAAAGGCTTTCATCTCGCTTTGTCTGAGTGAATTTCCGAGGAGATTCGGGAACTTTCAGTGTTCTGCCATTTTCGACCATTAGATTAAGTCAAATGCATTTTCACAACATAGAAAGAGCAGTGCTCGATATTGAAGGAGTTTGTTTGAAATATTTCAATAATTATTTTTATTGTATTTTATAATGCTGATCTCTGATTGGTCAGTAGTGGAGTTGTCAAATATTCTTATTGATTTGATCATTGTTACTGGCAGTCAGTTTCCTGCACTGCACTAGTTTCATGTTTCTCTTATGATTTCTTTTTTCTTCTTTAATAAAAAAAAATTCAGTTCAAATGTTTCGTGTCCATTTATCAACATTTTGATGTAATATGCAGTTAGGAAGTCTTTTTTTTTTTTTTTTTAAATACATCCCTTCAGGATCTGGCTTTATGTTCAGAGCACCCTGTTGAGGTTTCTTTTCTTTTTTTTTCTTTTTTTTTTCTTTTCTTTTTGTGATCACTTCTATATTCACTTATATATTTTTTTCTCTTTCCAGCTATGGATGATATCCCCTTTATGATCTACAAAAAATCTACCTCCACATTCAGAGATGAAGTAAGTGCTTCTTTAAATAATAATAATAATAATAGTTGTTGTTGTTTAATAAAAAGTTAACCCTTTCCCTATAGGTTCTATTAGTTAACTAGTTAATGTTGCATAGACTATGTATTAGCTAACATTTATAAAATATATATATATATATATAATATTAATATTATATATAATATATAAAACATAACTTAGATTAAATGTTTGATTTTGATAATGTATTAACATTTCTTTAAAATAATAATAATAATAATTATTATTATTATTCTTATTATTGTTGTTGTTGTTGTTGTTGTTTAATAATTAGTTAACCCTAAGGTTAAAATTTTTTTAAGTGGCAACAATTTATCACATTATTTAATAATTGCAATATATTATATATATATATTATATATATAATTTTTTTATTTATTTTTTTTATTTTTTTAGATTTCATTGTGTTCTAATTAGGGATTGCTTTGTTGGGGTTGGGTAGGGTTGTATATGGTTGATGGGGTGGTATAAAATGTAAAAATGCAATTTGCAACCATAAAATAATTAAACCCTTTTTTTATTAGTTAGCATTAATATTGCATTAACTATGCATTAGCTAACATTAGCAATATATATTTTATTAGTATTTGTTAACATTAGTTAATAAAAATATAATATATAATACATAACTTATATATAGTATATAACTATAATAAATATATTGTATAATAATACATATATATATATATATATATATATATATATATATATATATATATGTTTATTGATAGTTTATGTTAACTCAGGTCCATTAAATATTATTAATAGATAAATGTTTAATTTAAATCATGTACTTTGTAAAGGTTAAGAATTAACATCAACCAATATTAGTAGTATTTTTCATTGTTAGTTCATTAACTAATAAAACTTATGTAAACAAATGGAATCTTATTGTACAGTGTGTACAGTATTGTACCAATAACGACAATAATGTTTTCCCAAACACTTCTGGGTCTTTTATTGGTTGGAAGGACTGATTGCCCCGCCCCATTGGTTGAGCCAGTGTCGAGCTGACTCTGATGCTCAAATAGATCTGTAACTATGCTACTTGATGCAACCAAAGTTTTGCTAGAGCCCCCATCCCGCCAGATGTTGAGCTGTGATGTGGAGTCAGTGCTGCACGAGCCTTCAGCACTACTGTAATGGATCTGCAGCTGATGAATGCATGCAGCCAGGCAGAGCTGGCTCATGGAGGGCCATTTGGCCCCTGTCACAAGAGCTCTGTTCTTATTGTCAGAGAGAGAATAAGAGCGAGAGAGAGGATTAAAGATCTTAAGCACGCTTATTTAACCATGGTCACCACCATTATGTTTCCTATTTTTTCATGTATTTTTTTTTCTTTATTTCCAGATAGATTCAGTCCATTTCTTGAACATTACCATCAAATCGCCGAAAGAGATTGAAGATGAAGTAAGTTCAAATATGCTCAGGTTGACCTAGGTGCTCAGATTAACATACAGAAATTGGTAGAAATTGCACAAACAATTTATAAAATAACAGTTACAAAGTCTTAACATGAAAGACAGATTAGATGTTTTTTTCTTCTAAAACTGTTTTATTTGCAACTTCGAAAAAATCTTTTTTGGTGTACATTTAAGGCTTTTCTATATGTGTTCTCAGTTGTTTGATGCCATGATGATAGCCATTTTTACCAATACGATTATTATTTAAATGTTTATATATATATATATATATATATATATATATGTTTATATATATATATATATATATATATATATATGTGTGTGTGTATATGTATATGTGTGTGTGTATATATATATATATATATATATATATACACACACACTGTATAATGTACAATTTTTAAGCTCCAAAAAATGGCACGATAATTATGTTGAGAGAGCAGGAAGCTGCAGTGAAGTAACAAATAGTTGTATTATTGTTGTTCAAATTGTTAGTTATATTAACAATAATAGTAATAACAGCAATGCAGTAAAAAATATTGTGCAAAAAGGCAGTAGTGCGAGGCCAGAATTTTTTGTTAAAAACAAAAGAAAATGAACTTGGTGACACACTAGACTGATAATGGCTTTCATTTCATTACAAGTCATTATCGAATATCTGGAATAAATTATGTGAAAACAACAGGATTTTGTTTTATGATGGCAGTTCGTCTTTGTTTAGTTATACATATTTACTATCACGTTGACCCCCTCCCCATCAACACTTTTCATGGCGCATCTCTCCTCGAAGCAGGCTGTGATTAGAAGCAGCAGACCTAGCACGAGGGGAGGGGGATTCATTAATTACAGCCTAACGCAGGCTCCGCAGATGAAGTAAAGCAGAGATAGTGTAACAGCACTGGGTTTAGTGAGGTGGGCGACAGCACAAGATTAATGGAGAAGCGAGGGCTGACGGCGACGGAGTCGGAGCGCTGCCCTGATAATTAGAATCAGTGTGAGAGCATCCACAGCTATTGTTCTTCAGCCGCATCTTCGACCTGGAATGCAGTTTCCCTGCCACCCTGTCAAAAATGCAAGCCGGGATGCTCTTGCTCTGAATCAGTCACTATTGCTCATACATTGCTTGTGAATGACCCTGTGGCATGAACAAGTTAAAAAAGAAAATTTTGTCAATTAAAAAAAAAAATATATATATATATATATTATTAGTTGTTATTTTTTATTATTGTTGTAAACTTTTAATTTATTTTTTATATTTAGAATGTCTGTGTTTATGTGTAGAGGGAGAAAATGGTTATAATTATTTTTCATGTATTTTTAAATTTAGTATATAATTTATAAAGGCCTTGTGTTGTGCTTATCTAGAGAGAGAGAGAAAAAAAATTAAATTCAGTTGCATATATGTAAAGACTGTTGTGCTTATCTAGTGTTACACTAAATAATGTAAATATTAGTTGAGCTTTTTTGTATATAATTGTGTGTGTGTGTGTGTGTGTGTGTGTGTGCATGTGTGTTTTGATTATAGATATAAATTATATTTTTTATAGTTGTTTTAATACAGATTTTTTTACATTTTCTGTGTCAGTGCTTACCTTGTGTTACACTAAATAATATATCTATGTTAATATAAATATTTTGTAGAGCTGTTTGTAATTATATACTGTAATTGTTATCATCATAGTAATTAATTTGATCAATATGTAATGAGCATAACACGGATGCTATAATGCAAAGTGTTAGTGAAGTCTTGGTTTTAAGTGAGCGTATAATATAATTCAGTTGCATTTACAGACTGGGAGCTGAATACATATTTCCAGTAGAAATCGGCACGTATTCCTTCATTAGTCTCTGGATGATAACTTCTCTGCTCAGGGCCTTGACGCACATCGTAATTGACTGATTGCTAATTCTATTAAAAACACATTCATTAAAAAGAGGCATTTTGTGACATTAAACATATGCACATGTAATTGCGGAAAAGCGCCGTAATCACAATCAGGTCCGTCGATAAGACTGCTCTCTAACAAGCATCACTTGAGCCATTTTTTTGTTGAAGATGTTGGTTCCAGCAATTACGCATTCTTTTCATTTCCCAAATGATTTGCAAAACTCGTAGAGATTATAATTGCTTTTAGCCACGCATATCTAATTTGTGTCTTTTTAAGTGTTAATTAGTTAGTGATTTGAGCTGACGTCTTTATGTAGTTTGCACAGCTGAAAAAATTTTATTGAAGGGAGGCTAATGATTTGGGGTGGGGGGGGGGGTGTGTGCATTTTTTCTGCTACCTAGATAGAAAATATGATAATATAAATATATATGCACAATTATGTGATTCCATGCATGTTTGAAAGTGTGACACTTTAAACCAGACAAGACCAATCATATGTATTTCTAAAGGACATGTGTGTGTGTGTGTGTGTGTGTGTGTGTGTGTGTGTGTGTGTGTGTGTGTGTGTGTGTGTGTGTGTGTGTGTGTGTGTGTGTGTGTGTGTATTTGGTCATGTGAGGGAGAAGGAGACTCTGAGAGGACACCCAGAGAGCAGACGGGTAGATATTCAAATGAAGGGGGAATTAATGAAGACAACATGTCACATATTTTCACCTGCTCTGAGCAGGAACAGGAAATGAAGATCTGCTCATCTCGGAGGCTGCCGCCCATGTTCCGCATATTACTGTCCTGTCACGGGCCTGTGTAAAAATGGCAGGCAGTGATACATGCACTCTGTGATAACAGCCCATTCCTTCCCATCCATCATTTATACATGTGCGCGCACACACACACACACATACTTGTTTATTTATTACTTAGTCAGGTGCTGTGTGTGACTTTTCATTACAACTAAGCGGCGTGTGACATGTGACATGTTGGTGGAACTTGCAGTTCTGCTGCAGGTAGATGAAGGGCGAGAGAGAGATTTCTGAAAGGAAGAACAAGGTTGTTGTGTGATCCTCCAGCATCACCTAGTGCTGTGAATCTGCATAACATCTTAAACAGGCGTTTTATAAAGCTTAAAGATGTTAAAAAGCAGGATTTGTGTGCTTTTATTTATTTTTTCATATGCGTGCATGCATGTATGTCTGTATATATGTCAAATTCATTTAAACACATTAAATCCATTAACCCTTCATTTCATTGTTTTATTTTATTATTTTTATTTTTATATATTTAAAGAGAAATGCAGTTTTGTAATGTACTTTAATTTAATATAATTCCAAGTTCTCCAATTATTATTATTATTATTATTATTATTAATTTTTATTTATTTATTTTTCTTTTTGCTATAATTATTATTTAGTATTATTCAGAATGTAGCTGATGATAGAAGCAGGGGTCAGTGATTCAGTAAACTGAGAGAGCATATGATCTTCGTGATTTGTCTATGTACTTATCTCATGTTAACACTTATCAGTGACTTCTTCCTGCAAAGTATTTAGACCTTATTTCAGGGCCTCTAGATGTTCTAATTTTATTAGGTTAGTTGTAAGCTTAAATAAGTGAGAAGTCATGAGATTTGTGTATTGTGGAAAGCAGTTAATTCATGTTTGAATTTACCTTGTGATTTAATGGCTGTGTATCTGGAGTTGTGCACACGGGGGCGCCATTTAGCAGTATTTACTGGGCAAATACAGAAATGAAAAAAAAAAAAATATATATATATATATATATATATATATATATATATATATATATAATCATTATCATTGTTAATCATTGTCATTGTTTACAGTTGAATTACCAAAGTCATCATTCTTTTTTGTTTTCTGTTTGTTTTGCAGTACAACTATTGTTTCAACACTGAACACAGCGCTGCAGCCTTCACATGGACTCAGTGACTTTAGAGAGTGGAGATTCACTATTAACACTGGTATAAGCAATCAAACAGTGTAGTGAGAATAACTAAAGAATCTAACTGAGAATCCAAAGATCAGGGTATGAACACACTATATCTTTCTTCTTCCTGGTCTTCTTGGGAATTTTTTCTTTTCAGAAAACTTCCCTCCATCCTTGTGCCATATAAAGACTTCACATGATCACATGGATAAAACTCAAATGGATAAAAAGCCCTCGCTTGCATTTTCTTATTGATTATCTTGTTTCAGCTGAAATGGGTTGAAATGTTTACAATAGCCTATAATTTTATGTACATTTTTTTAAGTTTGACATTTAAAGGACAGTAACAACACTCAAAATAGACATGAATATGAATTGTTATTGAATATCATTTTATTTAGCTTGAGAAAATCTAAATAAATCTTGACCCTATAACTCTAGCATTCTCTATTCTATTTCTATTCTGTCTTTGTTTTTTGTTCATTATTTAAAAATATGACCCTCTAACAATAGCACTCTCTGTACTGGTTCTATTCTATCTACTTGTTTTTTTTGTTGTTTTTTTCTGTCACAGCTCTTACATAATATTGTTCTTTTGTTGGTTTGATTGCTTCTATTGGCCTTATTTGTAAGTCCCTTTGGATTAAAGTGTCTGCTAAATGACTGCATGTAAATGTACTTTGAAGTAACAACATTTCAAGTGAACTATAGTATGGGTTAGGGTTAGGTTTGTTGCCAGAAGGGCTTAAATTCTGTAACTATATGTGGGTGAGGTTTTTTTTTTTTTTAATTACCCTATTCTCATAAATGTTCAGTAAAAAGTTTGAAAACTAGCCCCAGTTTAATGATCTTTCATCATGTTTTCAGGCTGATCTCTGGCAACTATTGGCACAATTAATTTTTTAGAAACTTCCCTTGGCACAACATTACAGCCCATCAAACTCCATTGATTCCATAGTGCTTTGCATTTGTGTGAAATTTATAAATAAAATAAATGAATAAATAAAAACTTTAGTTAACCCTTTCATGCATATTGTCCACATTTGTGGACAGCTAATTTAACTCCATTTAAGGTTCATTTATCATGGTCATTTTCTCCAAACCACTTGAGGGCAGTGTCAGTAGATTGACAGTAATATTGTAACAGTGGCTACTATCTTGCATTCCAAATATTCATTGCTTGATAACATCATTAATCCAAGATGGCTAACAGTGATAGACATACGCTAAATGCCCATGCATATCTGTAAATAACTTTTATACAAGGAAGTCAATTGATATATATATATATATATATATATATATATATATATATATATATATATATATGATGTACAGTAAAGTATGATGAATATGTTAGTATTATATAAACTAAAACTTAGAGTATAATGTAGTTTTTATTTACCAAAAACCAACTGTCCACGTATCTGGACATCATGCAACAGAGGAGTAAGATTGCATAAAGTCTGATTTCTGTAACCTGCTAGTATATCTATTCTATTTTTTCAAAGATGTTATGAATTGTCTTGAATTGTAATAAAACAGACATTTAACAAATATATCAACATAAATAATTATTTAAAATTACATATATTATAGCATTAAATGGCAAGTTTACACAGAAATATGGAGTCAAATTTGCATTGTGTCTTCCAAACAGGGACAGCATGGGTCAAGGAGTCAATACAGAATAATAGAGAATATCCCAGAGGGATAAGGATGAAAATATAACTTGTTACAATCAGCAATGAATGTTTTCCATGATTTGCCTATATTGTCAATAGGTTTCTACATATATGTAACTACTGTTATTGGTCCTACAATATATGTTGTATTGCTATTATATTGTAATATTATTGTTTTTAATAACTGAGCTGATATTAATAGCATAACGTCCCATAAAAAAAAAAAAAAAAATATTCCATATTGTCAACTGTGGCTTTATGTCCCATTTTACGCCTTTGTTGCATGGTGTTCACATACATGGACATTTAAATATTTTTTAAATAAAACCGAATTTTGTAAAAATGAAAATTAAATTAAATTTTAGCATCATATTAAAGTAATAAAAAGCATCATAAAAAAATCTAGATAATGTTTTCCATAAATCATGCATGAAAGGGTTAATGACTTTTTGCTCTCCCAGATGATTTTTTCTTATTTGTGACCGCAGACACATTTTTGCTTTTTTTGTTCATGTCATTCTTGCCCCCCTAGACAAGCTAATAGGGCTTTCTAGAGTGTGTGGGTGTCAGAGTCACTAGTGTGTGGATGATTTCAGAAAGGAGACAAACAGGTGCTGCACCAGAGCACAGGTTCTATCTCACTGGCCCGTTTAGACATCATGAACGCTGGGACAGGATGATCTCAAGGCTGTCATTCCCATCAACCCACTTCACACTCCTTTGAACAGGTAGAGCATTTATTTTCTCCAGTTAATCCACCAACCAAAGCATGTGAAGTAAATATCATCAGTGTATTTTGACTCAAAGGCTCCCCTACATACATACATACACACACACACGCACATATATATATATATATATGTATATATATATATATATATATATATATATATATATATATATATATATAAATGTCATGACAACTCTTAGAGCGATCTGTATGATAATGTACTTGACAATGTTAAAGTACCCCTATTATGGATTTTTTTAAATTACCTTATATGCAGTAGACGTCAACATGACACATAAGCATATTGCCCTCTCAATTGTTGTGGGCACAGACCCGGGAAAACTTGAAAAAAGGGGTTGCGTTCCAGTTCACTTTGTATCCCCTTCACTTGCTAACTTCCCTCCATCTGGTTTACTCAGATGTACTTCACTTCAGATGTACTTTTACGCTGCATGAGTGCCCACTTCTGGCGGAACCCTTGGAATGGGCTGAATTGGAATGTCCTAAACCCTTGATCATTAAGAAAATTTAGGGATATGCCGGTATAAAATTTTATCACGGTACACGGTATTATCACGGTATTGAAATCTAGTTTCAAAAAAGTGCTCATAATACAATATAACAGGTTAAATAACTTTTTCTTATTACAAAAAAAAAATAATAATAATAATAAAAAACCTCAACATTTGAATACAATAAAGCAATATAGAGAAATATATAAAGTTAAAAGTTTTACATGGATTAAAGTGCAAAACAACTATAAAGGCCAATCGGTATCACTTTACAATAAGACCTCATTAGTTAACCATTAACATTCACAATGAGCAATAGCTACATTTGCTACAGAAGTTAGAAGTATTAATCTTTGTTAAAAATACAAGTTTAAGTTCATGTTAGCTCGTTAAATAACACAGCTGCAACTTTCAATTTTAACAACGTTTTATTAAAAACTGGAATACCAAAGATTAATGAATGTTCAGAATAATTTTTCATTGGCAGTTTATGTTAACTAATGTTAACTAATGAAGCCCTAATGTAAAGTGTGAAGGAACAATAAAGAATCAAAACACTTTCAAACCATAACTAGGGCATGTAGTCCAGATTAAATAAATAAAAAAAAGTTTGAAAATAGCCTATTTAGTCTAAATATTTTTAAGTATTTGGCGCTGTGATGAACACCATATCGAATCCACAAAATCTGAATGGCTATTTAAAATTATTTAAATATGTTTTAGAAAGTAGTGCAGCTGCTATATTTATGGGATATCCAGGGTAAGGGCTACATTTTCTGCAGTTTAACGCCATCTGCTGTCAGAGAGTGAATGTGCTTTCATTCAGCGCTTCTCTCACGTGTTCCCCCATGTGCTTCTCATGAGTGCTTGTTTACATCAGAGCAGCACACGGGTCTTTCAAGCAGCATACAGTAGTGTTGTGCATTTTTACCAGTTGATGGGAAAATTATTCTTTTAATGCATTCCAGATTCGGAATAATTTGTAATATATAATTATTCACTGTATATAGAAGAGGTGGGAATAAATTAAACGCAATCTGCGATGACATCATAATAGTGTTGCATTTTTAATGTCTACAGAGCGGCCTGATGTGTGCATATGAAGCCAACTCGCTCCCTCTGTCAAAATCAAGGGGTCGAGGGTATCTATGTCCATGTAAACTTCCATCGTCCACTTAACAAAGTGGAATGCACTTCAAAATGGCGGCTAGGGTAAGTGCTTAGGGAAGTTCACAAGTGCATGTCTAAAAGTGAACTTGAATGTAGTCTTGGCCTAAATGAAAACGCAAATTCATTCTTTCCCACTAGGTGTTGCTTTTGGAGCTGTAAAAAATAGCTAGCTGTTTCCCCAGTAACAGCTGTACACAAAGCAGCAATGCTTCACAGATGCTGCTTTATCAGGCATTAAAGGCATGATGAAACTGTAAGTTGACCAATCACCGCAAACTAGCATCACACAAAGGAGGGGTTTGGAAAAATGAATCATTGATCGAATCGTTTGGGAGTTGTTGAGCAAGTAAGGTAAAAATAAATGCATATTATAAAACAATGAAAGTGTTTTTTGACCTTGCCTGCATGTCAACCTGTTGTGAGGGACTCCTTAGAGCTATTGAACAGCACCATCTAGAGTTTCATGCCAGAACTTTAGATAGATAAATTATTATTTTTGTAAATTAGTATTATAGATTGTATAAATTATTATTGTTAAGATTGTTGTTGTTGTTTATACCAAAAACAGTTTAATTTAATGTATCATGATCAGTTTTTTACCTTCTGTCTGACTTGCAGAATTAAGTTAGCTATATTTGCTACTGTACCTTTAAGAATCTCACATTTTCTCTATTATGTTTGACTGGCTATGTATCAGTGTTTTTCACTGTTGCAGAGTAATAATAATGATAAGTAATGAGTGGTCATAACTTAATGTATCATAAATATCTCAATGATAGATTTTTTTTTCTTTTTTCTTATTCTTATTCTACAAAAAAAAAAAAAAAAAAATTCTAATACTGTACATTATTGTAGGTCATCTATGCCCCACCTCTCTCAAACGCGTCATTTTCTACGAAGTCCCTCCTTCTGACAAGCGCAGTCTGCTCTGATTGGCCAACTAACCCAGTTCATTGTGATTGGCTGAACACCGCAAGCATTCGTCGGAAATATAACTCCCCATTACATAATCACGAGCTTCAGCTTTCAAATTAAATGTAAGGACAGTTAATAATGTCCTTAGTTTTACCATCAGTTAAAGCCTGAAAGGGGAGCAGAGTGGTGTGTCAGACAAAGTAATGACACTCATATGTGTTTGCAGTACACAAGCCACAGATGGTTAAGATAGCTGACTCCACTGAGCAACCCTGTCTCTCTCTCTCTCTCTCTCTCTCTCTCTCTCTCTCTCTCTCTCTCAGTTATCAGGGGCCCTTTCTAAACTTCTGATCACTTCACCATGGACCCTCACCTCCAAATGGAGCTAAATATTAGGTCTCTCTCTCAGAACCACAACTCCCACTCACAGCATCACTGCCTCTTCAAACAACCACCTCACATGGTTTTAGTTTCAGCCGTGCTATGGCTTTATGATTGGGAAAATAATAATATCCTGATACCGCACTGTAAAATGAAAATGATTGGTCAGAGCCTTTAGTGTTTATAATCCATGTGTGTTTGAAAGGAATGGTTTGGCATGAAATATGAAGGGAAACCATTCTCAGCTAGTCTATTCATCAAATACTTATAATTAGAAAACAAACTCTTTTTTTAATGTGTTTCGAGTTGATCAATGAGCAATGCACATTCAGGATGAGAAATTGGTTTCTGTTTCTTGTATTATTCTCTATTTTATAGGAGATGGAGGGAGAAAGAGATGAGAGGTTTGTCAGACCATGACTTGGTGTGCATGAACGGACAGTTCGCTGATATAGTCATCTGCTTCCAATGTAGAGAAGAGCAAAGGGAGCCATCCATCGCTGGGCACGTGGACTCAACCTTGTTAATCTCTCTTTTCTTTTCACAGACACTCACACAGAAAGTAAGACATACGCGAATACATGGAAACTTGTCCATGAGAATAAGCTGGAATGCCGTGATAGGTTTTTCATGCATTTGGATGGACAAAGTGTCTGAGGAGGAACCTACATATAATGAAATTTACAAAGTCAAAACTTTTGATAAATCCCAGGATGAACTGCTCATGCACTGCACTAGCACACTGCATTGTGCATTAGACATTATTAGTCCTACAATGAGATGACAAACGCTTGTGGAAATGATAGTGTCATAGAGTATCCCGAGTTTGTTCGATAACTTGGAAGCATGCAAATTGATGTTTAATGAAAACAATGTGCTGTAAGTCGGTTTACAGGAGTCAAACATTATGTCTGATATCCCAAAAGTCTTGGAAATAAACTACTTTTTCCTGATGTGATTTGAAGTGAAGAAGCAGTAAAGTTTTGATTGAAAAGGGAGAATTGAAACATTCTATCCATATTTTATATTGAATAGAAGTGTGCAGTTACATTTAAAGAGCTCTTTTTAAACTTCCCTGCTAACCTGAATACCAATGTGCAGTTTCTTTTAAATTGTAATATGTTTAGATTTACAGTTTAGCATGTGCTGGATGATAATGCATCAGCCAATGAATGAAACACTTAGTAATTTTGCTGTCAAAGCACAAAATTATTCAGATGACCTCAATACTATTGATCTATTTTTATGTTCAAATTGTATTTTAAATATTAATCAAATATCTATTTTAGATTGTGTTTTGACCGTTTTAATGGATAATTGAATAAGCATTCAAGGACAAAGCAGAATTCCTTAAAAGATTAATCTGAAAGGTACATTTGTTCTGACACTATTGCATATGAATGCTACATAATTTGGGAATATTTTAATTTAAGATATGTCGTAATCGCAACACTGTGAATTCAAACTGAATGATTTATCTCAATTAGCTAAGGTTTAAAGAATAGCTTAATAACTCACAGAATTACTGAATAATTAACCCATTAAATTACAAACATGATCACAATGTTAGAAAACTAAATTTGGGGGTCTGTAAAATGTTTTAATTTTATAAGAAGTATTTTGTTCACCCAAGCTGCATTAAGACACAAAGACTAAAAACAATAAAATTATATATTATTAAAATTTAAATGAACTATTTTCTATTTTAATATTTGAAAATGTAATTTTACTGCTGTGATGATAAAACTAAACAGCCATTAATTCACAGTCTTAGGTGTCACATAATCATTCAGAAATCATTATAATATGCTGATTTGCTGCTCAAGAAACATTTCCTATTATCATCAAAAAACACGTTTTTGAAACACAAAACTTTTTAATAATGTAATAATTTAATAATAATTAACTTTACTGTCAGTTTGGATCAATTTAATGTATCCTTGATCAATTAAAGTGCTAATTTTGATTAAAAAAGCATATTATATATACAGTACATGTATTTAAGTTTTTTTTTTTTTTTACTGAAAAACTCAAACAAGTTAGGTATATGAGGACTCTGACAGACTGAGCACTTTGTTGCTCAACACAAACACTCTTATTTTTGCCAATCAACTTTAACAAGAGTTATGACAAGCATGCTGTATGGTGCACATTATAAATGCTTTCCTGTGCTGATGACATCATGTTGAGGTTAAGAGATCATGCTGTTGTAGGAGAAGCGTAGAGGGAGATTGAACTGTGCGGTCGTCACTGCACTTCTCCCTTAACAAGCTCAAACTGGACTCGAGGGGGAGATGTAAACCATCAAGTCTGGATCTGGCACAGAGCAAAGAGTGATATCAAAGAGCAAGGCAAGTGCAAGAACTCTTTCCCTCTCTCTGTCAGAGTACTTCAGCCATACGAGGCACATTAGAGTAATTGAGGAGCAATGGGCCCAGGCGTGAGGTGATCTCTCTCTCTCTCTCTCTCTCTCTCTCTCTCTCTCTCTCTCTCTCTCTCTCTCTCTTTCGCTCTCTCTCTTGCTCGCTCCATTCCCCTGTCCTGTCCCACACACTTACCCCCACCAGCGGCCCATATCCTACCTTTGTCTAAGTGTGGAAGTTTAACTTTCATGTTTTCTCTGTTCTTTTCCGTCATTCCAATCATTTTCTCTCTGTCTTGTCTGAATTTTCATTTCATTTCATTTTTCTTTCTTTCTTTCTTTCTTTCTTTCTTTCTTTCTTTCTTTCTTTCTTTCTTTCTTTCTTTCTTTCTTTCTTTCTTATTATAATCAATGTTTATAAGCACATTTGTTTATTTGATTGTTTTTAATACTAAACCTTTAATAATAATAATAATAATTATTATTATTATTATTATTATTATTTATTCATACATGTATTGATCATTTAACTGTGAATAATAACATTTTGATATTACTGATATTATCAACGTTTATAATAAGCACATTTGTTGATTTAGTGTTTTTAATACTTAACCTTTAAAAATAATAATAATTATTATTATTCATACATGTATCGATCATTTGATTGTTTGTGATTAAATTTTGATATTACTAATATTATTATCAACATGTTTAAGCACATTTGCTGATTTAGTGTTTTAATACTAAATCTTTAATAGTAATAATAATTATAATTAATAATATTGTTATCATCATTATTATTAATACATTTATTGATCATTGTTAGAGATAAAATGTTAATATTATAAGCAAAACGTTTATTATCAGCATGTGTTGATTTAATGTTTTACTGCTAAACATTAATACTAGTACTACTACTAATAATAAAAATAAAAACTTTATAATATATCATAAAATATTATTACAAAATGTATTATTTTTATACATTTTATTGATAATGATTTTAGTCTTAGTAGTTCAATTTTGAATATCCATTTTCGTAGGGAATTTCTTACATTTCTTTAAAGAAAAAAAAGAAAGAAAAAAAAACATTTTGTGCTGGTTTTGTTCATTCTTTTCTCTCCTTTAGGACACCACAAAGTGGCTTGAACACAGAGATCAATTAGCTTCTTTTAAGTGAGATCAAAGCGTTGTGGCCCCATGCCCAGGCATGAAGGCCAATTAAACCTGACCTGAAGGATGCTGGTCCCCGTGGACCACTCACCACTGGACACATGTTATGGATTTAACATTATGCTATAAAAAACGCCACAAATCTTTATACTTATTTGATATTCACTATAAATAGTGTTATTTTGGAGGCCAGCAACACAAGACTTTTCATTCTTTAATTATTATAGTAATTGTAATCATATAAAAATGATAGCCGATGTTAGGCGATAAAAGTAAAGGCATGAGGGAGTGTGAGAGTGCAGTCGGAGAGGAAACATCGAGTCTCAGTCCACAGACAGGTGCAGTGACCCTATCCACCTCTGGAGGTGCCACTTGCATTTTATGGGACATTTATGGCAGGCCAGCACTTTTTACCACGGCCACCTGGATGCAATAAGAGCACGGCTCCTGAGCCTGCTTGTAGGAAACTCTCAGGGGCTCCCGCGGGAGGCAGGGCCTGTTAAGATGTTTATGATTCAAAAAGTGGTCCAGAGGGAAAACACTGACAACTACAGAGAGGGATTTTGTAGAGGGAGCTTGTTTTCTTGTTACTCCCAACACTTCCCCAGAGAGCTGTTTTCCCTCCTCTTTTCCTGAGTAAACCCATGGGGAGAACAGGATTGATTTAGATGTTTTTTAACCTGTGCTTAATTGTGTTCGGGGTGATTTGATGATTGGTCAGCTGGTTTTAGCTTTTGTTTCATATATGTATCATATTTGTTAGATTTACTTCATTTAGTTCAGAAAATCAGAATGAACTATAATAAAAATGGATTATCTAGACTCCACTAAAAGTCCCTTGTGGCCAGATGGGCTGCTCTAATGACTTCATTAGGATTGACATACTTCCTGTTCATTTATATATAGGTCTGTGGTCAGACCTTGTAGCTTAAATCATAAATTTAATGGCAAAGATTAATGTAATAATTTTCTATTTTTACATTGTAATATATATATATATATATATATATATATATATATATACACACACACACACACACAATTAAATATATAACATTTATCAACTAATTTAGAACATTTATTTTAAAAGTCTAAATTAATTATTATTATTATTATTATTATTATTATTATTATTATTATTAATTTATTACAATAAATTTGAATGTACTATTCAAATAATGGTATTATTTAATATCGTCTAATAATGTTGTATCATGACAAATGGCAAATACTTTGGTTTGTGTGTGTATTTTATTTAATATAAAATTCTAACTAAATTGGAAATTACTATTATTATTATGCTAAAAATGTTTTAGATAAGTATTTTAAAATTCTTCCCAATCTAAATCATAAGCACTGTTAATGTTGTATTGTTCTTAAATTGAAATGCTGTTGAAATAACATTTATATTGAGTAATATTTTCTAATAATTGTATATATTACTTCAGTAATTACTTCAGTAATACTTTTACAATTATATACAATTATATTCCTTTTTTATATAAAATCATGTATATTCTCTGTTACCCAAAGTCTTGAATCTGGCAGAGCTGCACTATTTAGAATAGTCAATTAGACACCTGGAAACTACATAAGACTGAGAACTTCACAGCTCTAATGCCGCAGGTCTGTTCTTTTCTAGCCTGTAACCCATCTTCCATGCTGACCTTTGATGAGGGAGACCACAGCAATAAATCCTGTGCAGAATCCACTCACACCTTCATGTTTCAGCCCAATAACTACATCTGACCATTCAGGGGGTTCAAAACTGCAGGCTCTAATAGCCGTGCAAATGGACCAGTAAATGATGTCCAGGACACGGCTACAAATCTGAAGAGTTTTAACCAAAGCTGCTGTGCTACCCTTATACTTCTGACTGTATCAATATTATGTTGGCCATATACTAAAAACGTATTGAAAATTATTAATGTTCACGTATCTTCACATATAATAATGTTCACATATCTGATAAAGGCCTTTTCATCTCAGCATTCATTTCTTTTTTTTCAGTTGAATCCAAGTACTGTATATTGTCTGTAACATTTTGCGTTCCAGCATAAAATGGAGATCAACAGCTCCACTCCAGGTCATTATTTATCCGTGATCTTGAACACACGGGGAAAGGATCAGTGTTTGGACTGGTTTCAGTGCTTTGAAAGTCATTTTTTGCTCTCGTGGGATACATGGAGACCCTCAGGTCAGCACATGCAGGGAGCATTGAATGTGTTGATAGAGATGAGGGGGTGCTGGATAGATTAGAAATGCTAGCTTTTGGCAGACGCTGCACAGATCTTCATCTCCAGATCCAGCCAGCTGAGGAACATCTGGAGCAACCCACACAGACATTGAGAGCAGGGCTGTGAGTTACATTTATTATACAGCAATGGCAAATGTGGCCTGTGAAATTGTCACGTGATTTAGGTGGGTTTATATATTTATATATATATATATATATATATATATATATATTTTTTTTTTTTTTTTTTTTTCTTTTCATTACAGTGAGGTGGTCTTTCTGCTGGACCTTAGGACTGTCTCACCTCCGATTGATAGATTATTAAAAAATGAATTTGTCAAGAAAACAGGACCATCACTATTGGCAAAAAGCAATAAAACTAGAATGAAATTCACCTTTACAAATTGGTATAAATTATAACCTAAAATCGTAATGTTGAAAAAAAAATGTCATGGTACATGGACATGCATCAACAACCATTATTCTTATTCTCATTACTAATATTATTATTATTATTATTATTATTATTTAAGAGAGTAGTAATAACAAGGTTGAAAATAATAAGAGAGAGACCAGAGGCCTGACAGTCATCAAAGCACTGATGTGATGTGACCCATTAGCAATTACCTTGGTCCCTGTGTTTCTCCTTCAATCTTCACGGCACACTGTTGGTTTGCCATAATTACAAACCAGTGACAAATTTTCAGACATGAGCTCTCCTCAATGTGGCGACTCAAATCTATTTAGAACTTCGCAGTGTTCAGGCCACAAGACTGGTTACACACATTTCATTTCAAGAGCTCTGACTGAAGTTATTCCTCCCACAAAAGAGAAACAGGGGATGTATGTTGTAAATGGCATATATCCTAAAATCAGACTTGGAGCCGCCACTGAGCCCACTTTGCCATGGGATGAATAAATCAGTCTGGAGAAGAACCCAATGAACAAGACAACCATCTGCTGAAAAGCATCGTAAATCTCGTCTAGTTTGGGATACGTTACCATCCCTTCAGTTGCGCTGTAAGGATTTACAGGACTCACAAAAGCCTTAACTCTTTTCCATAACAGCAATGCAAATGCTGATATATTAATTGTGTTAGCTGTACCTAAAATAGTCTGTTTCATCCTAAACTAACTTTGATCTGCGTCAGATCCTGACCTTTGATAAAAGCAGGCTGGATGAAAGCCTACTAATACAAGTGCAATTTGTTTGACTCTAAATCCTTTTTATTTTATCTAGTGTATAGTGTGTCATTACCTTATTTTATTGGCACTTATGGAATGTTCATCAACTTAAAAGTAAAAATCTGCTGAAAGTTTACTCATACCTTCCAAGATGTAGCTTGTTTATTCATCAGAACAGATTTGGAGAAATCACTTGCTCAACAACGGATCCACTTCAGTGAATGGGTGCCGTCAGAATAAGAGTCAAAACAGCTGATAAAAACATCACAATAATACACAAGTAATCCACACGACTCCAGTACATCAATTAAAGGTCTGTTGAGTGAGAAGCTGTGTGTTTGTAAGAAACAAATCCATCATTAAGGCAGATTAACTTTAAACTGTTCCTTCTGGCAAAAATGCAGAAGTCCATAAACCATAATGCTTCCTCAAGCAAAAAAAAAAAAAGAGAATTTAGAACTGTTTTGGATTGTAAACAATGTTTGATCTGTGCATATTTCTCTCCTGATTCAGACAAGACAACCTTTTTAATGGAGATAGCAATATTATGGATAGTAGTATTTTAGCAGGAAGCAACAGTTCATAGCTTTTCACTTTACTGGAGTCATGTGGATTACTTGTGGATTAATGTGATGTTTTTATCAGCTGTTTAGAATCTTATTCTGATGGCACCCATTCACTGAAGAGGATCCATTGGTGAGCAAGTGATGTAATGCTAAATTTCAAAATATCTGTTCTGATGAAGAAACAAACTCATTTACATCAGATGGCCTGAGGGCGAGTACATTTTCAGCAAATTTTCATTATTGAGTGAACTTTTTCTTTCAGTCATTATGGTTATTTTATTCTGTTAATTCCCGCATGTTCAAATAAAACTCACATCCAAATTAACTGTCCTCCCAAAATTTGCTCATAAATGATTAAATATACTGGACCTGTGGGATTATGTTATTCAAAGAATTTAAAAAAGTTAACAGTCTAAGTAATCTTTTTTATGTTGTCTTTATTAATTATCCCTCCTGTCTAATGAAATGAGATAACTTTATTTAAAGTTCAAGAAATCTTCTTAAAGCAGCTGAAATGAACTCTTGCTTAGACCGTGTCTGAATAGACACATTACCAAAATGTTGTTTTATGTTTAAAACATTGAATATGAGTCAAACATTACAGAATGTGATTTATTTATTTATTTATTTATTTATTAAATACACTCTATGTTTGCTTTTTGTGTGCAGTATTAGATCATAGTGCATACTACTGGTATGTGCATTAAAAAACTATGCAAACCCACATATGTATGTATATATATATATATATATATATATATATATATATATATATATATATATATATATATATATTAGTAAATTATAGTAAATACTGTAGTGTTTTTAACCATACTGTAGTATAGTGTATTATACTGTATATATTATAGTATTTACAACACTTTTTAATGAATAATACAGCATACTGTAGTATTATAAGGGAAAAACTGTAATAAATACTGTAGTATACTTAAGTTTTTACTACAGTAAACTGTAGTGGATTGTAGTATAATATACCCTATAGTTGTAGAAACTTAGTACAATATTGGGTAAAGTAATTTGTTTATATTACTATAGTTGTTTTATAACCACAGCAACTATAGATTTACCACAACAAATTAATTCAAGTACTGTAGTACAGTACGGTTCAAAACACTATCGTATTTACTATAAATTACTATATAATTTGTTTTAATGTGGGAACTTAAACCGACGAAGACCACCTCGAAGGTAATTACAGCTAACAGTACAGTAAACGTTTAGTGCAGTGATTGGTAAAAATGTTCGTTTCACCATACAGAAGTTAAAAGTAGATTTGGCCACTGGAGGGCGATATTGACCCTCTATATAACACTTGAGAACTGAGACAAGTCCATCCAGGGCAAATTGTACTGAGCTGCATTCGGTACTAAAAGAAGTATTAACTATCGTTTAATACATCGTTTATCAATATAACTCTATGTTTAAAGCAGATTAGTAGGTAATATAAATAAGTATGTTAAGTATATGAAACTATATTAGCCAAAATTGAATTAACATGACAACTAAAAACAAATAAACTAGTACAATAAACTAGTTGTTTTATGTTCAACACTGCATAATCTATACTGCAATTGTTTGTTATTACTAAAAGTTTTTATTGTTAGCATACAAAATCTTTTGCAAGAATTTATGTGGCTGGAGATTAACGAAATTTTCTGAAAAAAACTTTGCTAAAAGAAAAACGTTTTTTTTTTTTTTTCAATAAATGCTACACCATAGTAAGCTACAAGTTAAATGATTACTAATTCTTGTTTGATTCTCAATTATTATTATTTAATATTATTTAATTATTTAATTATTTATCAGTTGCGTTTGTAACGCATATTTTCAAACTAGTGAAAATAACTCCTGTTTTCAAGTCTCTGAAAAGTGCATTGGTTCATTATAGCAAAAACTCATTAAAAGATCAAAGTGGATCCAAACTTGAAAGTTCACTGCCACGTACAATTTACTGTCTGTGTCTGCTTCTCACTGCCATTAGCAGGGTTTGTTTTCTTTTTCAGGATTTGTTCAGATAAGTGAAGGATTAACCAGTATATGCTCCAAACAGCTACAAGATTTACCCGCTGCCAAATACAAGATATCATGTGTAGATTAACATCTCACATGTATATTTACTACGTTCTTGTGTTCATTAGTCTCATGTGCAAAGTTTGAGACTTCAAGAAAAAATATCTAATTTCTATATTTAATATATGTATATATATATATATATATATATATATATATATATATATATATATATATATATATATATATATATATATTATAATTTTAGAAAATCATAGCAACTTTCAGCGCAGAAATGAACGCGGTTATACAGCTAAAATTGTATCGCGTTTCTTGTGTAGCACAAGTTGTTGACTGTTTCATAACAAATGTTTCGTCAAATTTATTTTTAACGAATTGTTGTTTTGTGTTATTATTGTTGTTGTTATTTACATTACGCAAGTACAGAATGCTGGCGCTGTCCAAGACCTAGCCTTTAGAAAGGTAGATATATTTTTGTAAAAAAAAAAAAAAAAA
Source organism: Carassius carassius (assembly GCF_963082965.1). Classification (NCBI taxonomy): domain Eukaryota; kingdom Metazoa; phylum Chordata; class Actinopteri; order Cypriniformes; family Cyprinidae; genus Carassius; species Carassius carassius. The sequence continues at coordinate 14,696,965 of NC_081775.1, forward strand.
AAACCTTTGAAGACATTTTGCTATTTTTTTTTATTGATATTATAACAATCTAAATTTGTATATATGTAAATCTGTGTAGAAATCAATTGCGATGACGTATACGCAGACGTACGCGTCGTTGGATGGCAGTGACGCTCAGAGCGCATCTCCACGCGCCGCGTCTCAGCTGTGAAAACTACACAGTCCGTGATGACATATAGAGCCTGAACACATCCCATACTACACTTCATACTTTAATTACTGAGTTATGGTGCACTAGTTTTATGCACATTATACTGAGTAAACTTTATTATTATTATTATTGCTGTTGTTGCTTATGTCTGAATTTTATTATAGCCTATTGTTATCGCTGCTTTAATTTTAGTTTGCATTATAACCATATGGAATTTAATGTAAAGCGAATATATCAAGGCTGGGCAAATTTAACAATGTAAAAAAAAAAATACAATTGATCTCGCTGTTAATTTAATATCTCGCATTCCACTTCAACGGAATGCCCCCTCGGGAAACGAAATTATTTGGCAATTTTATATCGAATTGTTTATTTTTTTATGGATTTTTGTTTAAATAGAAACGAAACAAAACACCCTTCCTTTCAATAGTATATTTTCGCTCGATGAGATAAAATGTAGTTTATTTAGGATATTTGTTTGTTTGTTCATTTATTTAGGCTATTTATTTCAATCCATCATTTAGATAGTGTTTGTTTAGGTTTAGGTGTTTGTTTATAGCCTTATAAGCTATACGTTCACCCTTTTTTTTTTTTTAAACCTGATAAAGTATGAAAAAAACTCGACCGAATACAGGAATCAAATATTTATACATTCCAGCTATTAATTTTCTTGTGTACATTTTTCATGCAAACGCGCTTTAAAAAAAAAAATAAAATAAATAATAATAAAAAACTTATATTTGTATCTAAATAATGTTTTAACAAGTTTTATTGTCGTTGCACACGTTTCAGTCATATATTCTGGAATTTACAATAGTAATGTTTCTTTTCTTTTTCCCCCATTGGTTTCTTTATAAACCAGCAGTTTAAGTCCTCTTGATGCGTGTTGTGTTATTCTTACCTTGCGTTCGAATTATCCGAGTTGTTTAACTAAAACAGTGTAGCAAAGCTTGCAAACCTTTATTGAGTTTAGATTGGCTTTTTCACCCTCTCTCTCACTCACTCACTGTGGTGCACGTGCCACACACCTGCCGCTCAGGCGCACCATTTAGAAAGAGGGAGGGGGTGTCTGAAAAAAAAAACAATTAAAGAGACTTTCTCGAGCAACATTACATAAATCACATCTATTTGCGTTTCTTGCTTTTGGGCCTCGTTGTCGAAATTCTTCAGAGAGCAGAGTTCAGAACCCATATCGTGCGTTCACTAAAACCCTTTCAACTTTTGTGGGCACAACATTTGGGCCTTTGCGCCACCAGTGACGGAAGTAAAACGACTTTTAAGGGACTCTAAAAAACGAAAGGCGTTCGTCCTGATTGCCTTTCATGCCTGTCCAATGAGATCCGTCTTTATGAAACACTTCGTAAACCAGAGTTCCAAACAAAAGGCCAAGTCCCTGAAACACACAAGTCACGCCACCAGCATATTGCTGACGGCCTTATACACAGTTCATTCCTCTCTGTAGCAATTACTTTCTTCATAGCACATCCCTTCTGTGTGTGTGTGTGTGTGTGTGTGTGCGTGTGGGTGGGGGTGGGGGGCTAGTTTAAGCTAAGCTTCTTTTTCAACAGACAAAACTAATTTAAACCAGTGATGCAAGAGAATTTGAGTATTAAACATTAATTCATTTCACGATTGTCTATATTTTTAAATAGCAAGCTATTGTTATTTTCAACATGTATACCTAAAGCAATCTGTCTGTCATTATAGGCCTATAGTCGTTTCTTTGCAGATCATAATTGAAACGCAAGGGGGAGCCTCGCACAAATCCTGTTTAGGCACCAGCATGACCCCATGGGCTCCAGTTTCACTACTAACTTTAGTGAACACTGAAAAAAAAAATCCTATTTTGTTTCTAAGGTAAGTGATTGCAAACATTTTAGCTACATTTAATAATTAAAATAAATAAATTAAAAATATGTTGAAAGTTAGTCAACTAAAGTTATTTAAATGTAGGCTAGCTAAAATAAACTGATTACAACAACTTCCCTTTATTTTTATGTTATTTTAGTTATTGATTTATTTTTAGTAGGCTAAATTCAAAAAAAAATTTCAGTGAACCTCAATTAAGGTAAATGATCCATCGATTTTTTATTTATTGATTTATTTATTTTTATTGAAGATACCCTCGCTATTTTCCCCCCTTATGTGGTCTGAATTAGACCTGTCTACAAGGATGCAACATGACCAAAGTAAACATTTTGAGAATTTCCTTCGATAGCTCAGAAATAGCAAATGATTGTATTCTAAACCGGGAAATGTTCCTTAATATAGGCTATGTTAAATAAAAATTGCCATGTGAACTCAATATGGCGGCAATCGTGACAGGCGACCCGCTCCATATCGAACAATAAAATCTTCCACCTTTGAAATATATTTTCAGAAATAGGCTAGATTTAAAATCAGATTTTAACAGTTTTTTAGCAATTGATTGATTAACCAACATATTAAATATAACAAAGAAATAATAATATAAATATTAATTAAAAAATAATAACAATGAAAATTAGGCTAGGCTATATAACCTATATTTGTTATCGTTTTATATATTTGCATTATTATATATTTTAAGTTTTACTGTACGTTTCACCTCCGTACTAATGAATAAAACCATATTGTTGTTACAGTAAATAATAGTAATGATAATAATAATAGGCTAATAATACTACATTTTTCTCCATCTATGCCCACAATTTATCCTTGTTACCGAAATGCACAGTTCGTCCTTTGACTCATCTCCTGTATTCGACTGATTATTTAATCAGCAGCCTTTCTGATCATCATGTGGCTGCAGTCTAGGCTAATAGAGTAGCCTACTAAAAATAGAGTTCGGCCGAGAATAAACCGTTTATGGGACCTTAATGAACTGGCCGCCGTGGCCTATGGTTTTCTGAGTGTCAGCTGAAGATATTTATTTTTGAAGGTGTTGGGCTGGTGGGGTTTATTTGATAATGAAGGGTCGTCATAGGTATCTCACTTGGCGAATGCTTGAAGTCTCCTAAAATGCTCGGAGGTAGTACGGTATCCCGGGAGTGAGGCGGTAACGGGGGAGCGTGACGAATTCCGTATAAAGCGAGGAGTTAAGCGCGTGCATTCCTCTCTCTCAGTGTAAGCTACATGATGCTTGGAAAAGAGCGTGCTAACTCTCATGGTTCAGTATATGACTTGAGGCACTGAAGGAAAGTATTAGTTATATTAAAAACTGACGTTTGAGTGGCCAAATATCATTATAAGCTAACATGCAATGAGCTAAATAAATATTGCACATTATCTTTTCTAATTTTGACGAATTTTAAGCATTTTAACAGGGGCTTTTTATACTTTGACATTGAGTTTTCCAAATAAATAAAGAAAGAGAACAAGGACTTGACTTGAGTGTAGTTAATCTTAGCAACAACTGTGGACACGTGCAATTAATAAAGACTTGAAGATGAAAGGGGCAACTTTGTGGTTCACAACCTAAATATCCAGCACTGGGATCCTAACAGTTGCTCTCAATAGGTAGTCAGTGTATATCATTGCTCCAACCTGCTATTGTTAGCCTGTGTCAAACATTTGTGAAGCATGAAGCTGCAATTAATACAGCTGATTTATTGATTTCCCTCATGATCAAAACGGTAAGCAAAAATATTTCCTTTACAATACTGCTATAAATTATGCTGTGCAAAATGTATTTGTCATTTAAACAGTTCAGCCATAATTCCTTCCTTGTTTTTAATAAGACGAAATCTCTAATGGATGGATTTACTGGAATACTCTCTTGAGTAAATTGCCTAAGTAACAGAATAATACAATTACAAAGAAGCTAGACATTTTAATATTGTATAAAAGATTCATCGCTTATCTTTTGCATCATTTCATTTGTTCAGGTGCGTCCTCTTTTTATTGGTTTATTGTTTTTTTTTTTTTATGAGAATAGATCTAAACAAAGCAGCTAATTAAATAAAATTTGGGACATTTAACTCATTAGCTCGATTTGATTTTTTTTCTGTGTAATCGTTAGTATATTACTACTCCATCTGTGCCATAGGACTGCTCAAGGGTTTGCTTTTTATTTCATTGGACTCTGTCTGTAGTTATCAGCCCTGATCCCCAGGTGCATCGTAGACGAGGGTCAGAAGGTTCGAGGCTTCATAATGGACACAAAAGCACAAAGCATGCGGACGGGCCAGGCGTGATGCTCCGCTACCTGATATCAAAGCCAGCAGCCTCTGCATGGGAGGAGAGGGCCTCGGAGCAGCCAAAGAGTAACATGCGCTTCAAGGTTTGAAGCGACACCATCTATTTACATCAACAACAATAACAGTAACATTCTACATTACAATAGGCATGATACAAATTGAAAATTATTGTGATTAGTTACAAAAGAAACATCATCGCGTAATTGCGAGCGTTGCCACAGATTTTTAATACAAACTACACGTTCGTGTATTCATCGTAATAGCACTGTATCATTAACACAATAAAAGTATATTTCTACTGGTACTAGTACTACTATTACTAAGAATAAAATGAACATTAATAATACATTGTTGTTGTTTTGTTGACAGAAAACAATTATTTGCCGGGTTTTTCTTAGTCTATTTTCGTTGTTTATTATTAAAGCAAATCGCATATTGTCAAAAATGTTGTCAAATGCGTGCAACTGTTCTGTGTCTATGAACGCATTAGGCTACTTGTTTTTCTTTTTTTCTTTTTTTTTTAATGTTGAAAACATTTTACATAGTCTGCCATGCATTCAGGCAAAATTCACTTGAAATTATCAAAAATAAAATAGCCTATATAAATGTATGATATATGTAAATTTTCTTTATTTCTTTCTTTCATTCTCTTTAGGCCAAGATTTTGTCTGAATTAGACTGTGTTTTTTGACTCATTTGTTCCACCACAATGTTTGTAACGTTGTTTACCATCCTTGTGCGCGTCTAGTTTGGGAGGCAATGCGATTTTGGAGGCGGAACGCATTTAGTTCCACTCGGCAGAGTGCACGAACACTGGCGCACCAATAGCATCCCTATGTCAGTCAATAGTCTGCAAAGTGACGCGACCAAAAGGGGAGGGTGCTTTCTCTCAAGCCTATCTCAGTTTTGAGCTTTCTCGAGCTGCAGGGAGCCGAATGGCGCACAAATTTAAGAGTTAACGTTTAGACATCTCCTTTATGTTTTCGTGGATTTTACTAATTTCCTGAAAACTTTCTGCGGGACGAGACGACTTGTGCACGGTGTAGGAAAGGGAGGATCCTCCCTTGCAGCTCGTGACAGCACTGCCGGGATACAAACTTTGCGCTTCGTGCAGAAAACGTCTAGATTGACTCGGCCATTAATTAACAGGTGATTTAGTGCGTGTTTTCAGTTTTATAGTTACGTCTTGTTGTCCTTCTGTGCCAAGGTTTGATCGAGAGCAAATACTAATCTTGCAAGTGGCAATTGCAATGAAAAGTTTTCTTGAGCTGTCCATCTTCGCGGCAGAGCCGTGAGATTGAGATTTCTGTAATGTCATGTGCTATAGTTTTGGGATTTGAAGCGTGGACAACTCTGACAAATGTGTTGTTGTGGATATTACAACAGGTCCTGAGTCAATAGGACGGCGTTTCCTTGCTGGTAACAGTTGGGATATTTAATGATGTTGGACGGTATAAAAATCGAAGACCATCCGCTGCGGTCGGGACAGGCTACGCTTGGAGTTATGCTGGGTAAATGATTCATTGTCTAAACTAATGTAGCCTACTATTGTGAACACTCATTCCTCTAATAAAAAGAGAATTTCAAAGAATTTTATAATGCTGTTTTTATCGAGACGTAGCCTACGCGAGAACTAAAGCTGGATCTGTGGCAGTCGAGATATGCAGACGGCTGGGACGCATCCTCCTGTGGCATGCATTTGACCGGCCGGCCGCATATCTGTCGAATAAAAAAAGGCTGTTTCTAAAAGAATATAATCCCAATTCACAACTGGACGTATACAATTTTTCTTACATTTCATGAACAACTTTATATCTTGATTTCGATGCTCCAGTATTGTCTTTTCTGGATACAAACCATACTTATTTTTCATTCAAACACCTACACAAATATTATGACTGCTTCATAATATCTGACTAACGTCTAAATACTTGCGAAAAAAATAGGCCTACCACAAAAAAAAAAAAAAAAAAAAAGACAAAGAAAGAAAGAAAGAAAGAAATACAAACACGTATACAAATACACACAACAAAACACGTAGGTTTCACAATTCTATACTCTTCATTTTTAATGGCTGATAATTTTGATTTTCAGATGTTTTGTATGGTAAATACATAAAAAAGTACAGATATATTAGGCTATATTGCCGATCATTTTAAAATCACATTTAAACTTTTTTTAGACTTAGTCTTAGCTGATAGTTATGAGCGTTTTTTAATGTAACCGTTTAGACTAATACAAATAATAATATAACAGTTAATAATAAATTTTATCTGTAAGTTCGTAAATTGTCAGTTATTATTCACACACCATTTGTTGTTTTTCTTCACCGTGTCATATTGGTTTATTTAATGAAGCCCAATATTACAAAATTATATCATAACCACTTGTTCAATAGGCCATTTATGTATCCTTATTTATTTATTTATTTATTTTTAATTCAGATGAAGTTTAGAGTGTTATTAAAATGATGCATTTGCTGTCCAGGGACGGAGTGCCATCACCAGGCGGTGTGTGAGGGGTGCCAGCGGCCGATATCAGACCGCTTTCTGATGCGCGTCAACGAATCTTCATGGCACGAGGAGTGTTTGCAATGCGCCGTGTGTCAACAACCGCTCACCACCAGCTGCTACTTCCGGGAGAGGAAACTTTACTGCAAACACGACTACCAACAGTAAGGGCATGGATTATTGGAAAGATTGGTGTCAGGCATCCGGGTTCATTGCTTCTGCTCGACTTGTTTTTATTCAACTGTGATCAAGCAAATAAAAAGTGACAAATCTTTCGTTTTTACGCACTAACACTCCGTTCGTAAAGTTGGACTGAATAGTGGCGTTGACGGTATGATTTTGGTGAACTTGTCATCATCTTAAAATTCTGTCGGTTTTACAGTTGTGACGCCAAGTGCATTGTGGTATTGTTGAAGAACTGTCTTTATAATTATTAGGCATTTATGCAAGTTACAGCCATAATTAAATTAGTTCTTGCATTGTCTAGTTCCAAACTGAGACGCGTCAGTCCTGTGATTTAGTGAGTGATAGTTTGGCTTTTGAATTTTCATTTAAATATGCTGCACTAGGTTTTTTCTTCTTCTTCTTCTTCTTCTTCTTCTTCTTCTACTTCTTCTACTTCTTCTTCTTCTTCTTCTTCTTCTTTTTCTGTGATCTGCAATACTTTTCAACTCAATTACAATAAAAATTAAGCGATTTCATTTAATCATTTAATTAAGTCTTTTCTTAGATCTTTCGATCAGTCGAGTAGCCTACGATATAATTATTCAGTAACCTGTCATAATACAGTAGGCCCATGTCCATTTACCGCAGATGGATGCTGGTTAACTCATTTGAATTTTACGTGTATTGACGCCAATCATAAAAATAGAAATTATTTAAGTGAGACATTTGGCATTAGCCTATTAATTATTGTATAGCATATAGCTAGGCTACACACACATTCATTTCTTGACTGGCTTTAAATAATAAACGTACTATTGTTTTATTATTATTATTATTATTGTTGTTGTTATTATTATTATTATTATTAGACGTATTATTAATGAGATTACCGTTGCTGTTATTGCATTTTGTAATCGTGGGCCATTTCTATCGTTGTGTTGCAGAATGTTTTTGATATAATTAATACCTAACCACGCCATCATGAATGCACAAATGCCATAAGTGATGCATATACAAAATGCCTATTTTTAAAGACCGTTTTAAACAATTCAAATCTTCTGGAATCGCACTTCTTTTTTCTCGGTTATAAAATCGTGTGTATAGTCATGGAATGGGATAGTCTGAATTCGCACAGTGGATGGGTGCTGTGCTGACCCGGTCCTGACGCTGTGAGTGGACCGCGGGGCGCCTTATGTTGCATGTCTTCTCCCCATGTATGTCACTACTTTTGCAAGCTTTTGTGTCAGGGGTTTTGAAATATCGCTCCCTCTCTCATGGTGATAACTGGGAGGTCCTGTCCGACACCATGCAATAATTAAAGGGCCATATCTCGCATGACTTTAATAGTCACCAATTCTTTCAGCTTGACCGTGAAGAGTTAGTGTTAACAAAATTAATTTCATAGCTCTGGTCTTATATTCCATTGCCCTGGAGACAGCAGCTAGCGCTGAGACAGGCCAAACATGTTAAAACGTTTTTCTTTTAGTATGGTAGGCCTACCATATTTAAGCTAGATTAGACTAGGCTACATAGCATATTTAAACTATTTACCTGTTACTTGAAAACCTGTTATTCTCACCTTTTTTTCTTTGCATCCACTTGCAATATTATGTTTTCTAAGGCCTTGTGAATGTCAATCAGGTTTTAGGTAGGCCTATGTGTAAATCATATTTTCCTGGTCTGATCTCCTTTTTTGCTCGCATTACCAAACCTTCTATTTCATAAACAGCCGTTTCATTTCACACCTCTACTATGGGGGTCCTCTCTCACACGCGCGCTACACGGGTAGCTATAACAGTAATATTTGTTTATTTTATTTTGCAATGACGGGCCACTTAGTAGATGTAATTTGCACCTTTTTGACTTTTATGACGTTCATTTAGGTTGTACTTGTCAAGCCCGCAAAGCGCCCGTGGCACGGAGTTGAAGCCTTTGACCGTTTCTAGTGGAACTCCGCCTAATGACATACTGGCATCAGTAGATTCACGCCCTATAATCATTAGAACCGTAAATCACAACATCAGGCAAACGTTCATATTCACACCTCTCTGTCAGCTATTTACAGCACGAGCTTACCGGCAGGAATTTATAGCTTGTTTTGGCGCGGAAATTTCACCTCGCTGTAGCTCAAGAGTAACTTGGAATAACAGGCTTTCCTTATTAAAGGATTAGTTTTGGAATTGCGATCTGCATATAATGTTTTTTAAATGACTGAGCAGACCTTCGCATTAGCGCCAATTAAAGACACAGGTTAAGAAAATATAACTGTGCTTTCAAGCTATTAGTGGGAATTCTCTTTACTGTATTGCAAATAATCGGAATTAATTGGAATTGCAACGCCACTACTTTCCTAAAGTTGGAAATAAAAATAACCTAAATAGAGTAATTAATTGTCTGGACATAGTAGGCGAGTTTGGACAAACACATTTTTATTATCTTAAAATTACATTTTAAATTCATGGAAGCTAGAAATGCAATTTTCTTATCAGTAAATGTTATTATAATAGCTTTTTATATTCATATATTTATATATATACACACACACACACACACACCTATATATATTTGTAATAATTCCTTTATTTTTATTTAATAAATACTCAGAATGATCAGAATATATTTACTGCAAAGGAAAAAAAATGTTGTTTCCAGTGTTATTAAAATGTGATTTTTTATTATTTTGTTTTATTTTTATTTATTTATTTTGTATGTGAGAGAAAAACAAAATGTTTCTTGTTGTTGTATTAAACTCATTATTGTGATTTGAATTATTCTCAAATAGACAACAGGATTTTTGTGCCATGAGAGAAGTAAGGAGGGTTTCTGTGCATTCAGGGTTTGTGTGTGCATAGATAGATAGATAGATAGATAGATAGATAGATAGATAGATAGATAGATAGATAGATAGATAGATGTACCTCAACTTCTGCCATTAAATTGTATTCACTTTTAACTGAAGAGTATACATTTTCTGTAGTATTCAAGATGTTCTTGTCTATTCTTTAGTGTGAGTGAAACCTGGCTCAAGTTTGTTGTAAGTCTTGGTCCAGGGATAATTTGCTTGAAGTAGGAAGTTGTGGATGATCCCCTAGTGTGCTGATAGTTCTATTTTAGCACTGTGGGGGCGTCCTCCTGCGATGTGTTGTTTTTTAATTAGCTCTCCTTTGCGAGCGGGATGCTGCATTCCCGCTGACATGAGTGGATTTTGGGCCTGGCAGTGTGTTTTCTACATGACTGGAGCCGTACACCCTCCCAGTAAACCCTGACATTGTGTTTTTACCAAGAATGCCTTTACTCTCCATTTATTGTTTCAATTAAAATAACCTGAAGATCAGCACAATGATTTATTAATGATTTGTGATGTTGTTTAAATAAATGATTCGCTACTCGTATAATATAAAAAAGCAGTGTTTCGATGAACGTATGAGAAAAGGTAGTACTAGAAGTGAAGCAGGTACTAATCCTGCAGCGTTCAGGGGTTTTGCTGGCCGTGTTGAAGGCCCTCGTAGCGCTCTGCTCTGGGATGAGGCCGAGCCTGAGCCAGCCTGTTCCTCTGCAAGGAAGTATTAGGTTTTGTGTCAACATTAGCCCAGCCTCTCCTGGCAGCATTAAAATGATGCAATCATCTGTCATCTCATGACTATGCCACACACCCCCCACTACCAGACATTTAACGCTTTGACCTAACGGGATGTTATTCTGGTGTAGAGGGGAGCCTTAGATGACTAGGTTTTGCTATTAAATTCACCCGTGGAATAGATTATTTCGTTTTTCTCTGTGTGTCTCTCCTCTTTTAGATGTGTGACTGTTGTTAATGTCCTTGACATGTAACTCCACAGCTGTGATAGTATTTAACCATGGAAAATCTATGTCTATGCTTAATGTGCCAGCCAGAGCCAACTTTAAAGGGTATTCATTTTAAATATAGTACTTGCAGAAGCTAACATTTTCTTGAAGCACTCTATATTATGAATGTGAGATTATGAAAATGTTGTCACAGCCAGCACTAGTTTTCATTTATTTGCATTGACCTCAATGTTTTTGTTGACTCTAGCTTGACACACTGAATGATTTAGAATTGCACACACACACACACATTGTTGTACTATTTATATAATGATTGCTAAGAATAAGCTTAAATAAGTAGATGTTGTAGCATCAAATGACCATATAAATCACCTAAAACTTATCTAATTTATATTTTTAAGCATTAGTTAATTATACTGTATTAGATAATTAATGTCAAGTGTGTAATTTATTTGCCATTATAACATCACCAAAATGATTTTCATAAATAATGATATAATCACGCCCCCCCCCCCCCCCCCCGCCATTTAAGATGCATTTTTGAGTTGGACTGGTTGAGATGCTGATCCACAGTGTTTATTTCAGAGGAATCAACTTAAAATTAGGTTTACTTCGTTGCACACATAAACGGATATATCATTCACTATGCAAATAAAAAGATTCTTTCTGTTTTAGCATAATATTAAGAAGCCATAAGCACCATACTTTCCATCATTCCTCTCTAATGTTGCTGTAGGCTCTTTTCTTGTCTCTGTTCCACACTGTTCTCAACATAATGATGAAGCTCAGCGTCTCCACAGTGTTATTCCTACACAGGCTTTCCACAGATACGCTAGAAAACACTGGCACTGGGATGGCAAGTGGTGCCACGGGGCATGTGGCTCACCCACAGCCCACTATCACACCCACCTAACACATTCTACCTGCATGGAGACATTTCACAAGTAGGTTTATCTCGAAACAAGAATCTTGAGTTTGCAAATGAAAGCAAAGCGTGGAGATAAATAGAATTGGTAAATGCAAAAACAACAGCAACATAATCCGGTGATATAACAATTATTGGTTTCCTTCGAAGTCTCCACATCCTCCAAAATAATCCTATTAAGCTGTCTTGTGAGAGTGTTTCAACTGTCTTGTCATAGACAAGAAGATTTAGGCTTGGCTCATGTCTTAGATGCAAGTTATGAGGATGATAATCAAATCTCATCTTGGACTTCTCAGACTCTTTCTCTCCCTCTTTTTTTTCATATCCTAATAAGATTAGCCTCCCAACCACCATAGTACTAGCTGATTTGAATGACAGGTCTGCTCCGCTATCCAAGGCTATCTTACTAAGCTCTTCACAGCATTGTCTTGAATGGAGGGACTGACGGAAGCTGTGTGCCCTAATCCTCTTATTTGTGTCAGAGGGAGAAAAGAGAGAAGAATGAGGTGGAATGGGACAGTGCTTTGGAATGGCACCACTGCCACTTCCTCCATCCGAAACCTCTCTCACAGCCAAGTGAGCATGAGAGGGATCTTATGAGGCTCAGACATAGTCACACATGCATTAGGGAGTTTTCTCTCTCCATTTAACCCTTGTTCTGAATGCATTTTTAAAAAGAACAAAGCTCTTGATGGTGGAAAGTCCAGAAATATAAAATATCTTAGTAGCATTTTGGAATTTTGGCAGGTGTACCATTGGATATTCCAACATAAATGCAAAATTGTGTCATAATTTACTCACCCTCATGTGAATACAAACCTGACTTTCTTTCTTCTGTGGAACACATGTCTTTAAATTGATTATTTTAAGAACTTTGTTTGGACCCCAGTGTTGTTCCACCAACTAAAGAAAATCCCAGTTACACTTTATTTTAAGGTGTCCTTGTTGCAGTGTAATTGTATATTTAAGCACTCATTAATATTAATAATCTACATTTATTTACTATATGGTTAGGGTTAGGATTATAGAGTTTGTCTTAGGGTTACTTGGATGTAATTATGCATAAGTTATTGTAATTACAAAAGTAAATACATGTATTTTGCGTAACAAGGACAACTAAAATAAAGTGTTACTAAAATCACATGTTTGGAACAACATGAGGTTGAGTAAATGATGACACAGTCTTTATTTCTGGGTCAACTTTAAATGTAAAAACCTTTTAAGGGTCATTTGAAAGAATAATGTTTGCTGGTTTTTGCTGGATGCTTTGTGGTCTTTTGCGGCCGCTCAGTTTTCCTTCACGTGGAATAAGTCTTCTCCGGGTCAGACCCTCCTGGAGCTAGAGGTAATCTGTATTCAGCTGGAGCTCACACAGTTCTTTATTTACTCATTCAACTAGTTGGAAGTCTGTTAGACTCCAGATCAGATGCTCTGAAACCAATCTGATTACCTCAACCAGCCAATTGCCTTCTTTTTCCCAACCACAGTTCTAAAACTCCTCATTCCACGTTGTGATATTTCTTCAGTTTTATTATAAAGGAAAAGAGAAAAACAGCAGTTGAAACATTCTTAAATGTTGTCGTACTACTTGTATGGTCCATTCAGGAAAATTAAACAGAAATGTTGGATAAGTTACTCTGGTCAGCAATTTAATTCTTACAATTTAGCACATCCTGGTTTTTGCAGTGAACATGACAGATTGCATTTTGGTTGGCAGCAATATTTTAAGTGGCTGTAACATTAAACAGTGTTGATGGAATTGTAAGTTTTGATTTTTATTTTCTATTTTTTTTGGATCAGATGTTTGAAGTCAGCCTCAGTTTTCAGGACAAGAGTCTTAAACGTGTTCTACAAGCAGACATGTTAAGTAAAATACATGTTTAAACATAGAATTAATGTAAGGGTTTTTATAAAATTATAAACTTCTTATTTTTGCTTTTAAATCCTTCAAAAAAATGCCTCTTTATAAGCTTCTGCTCAAAACCAAGAAAACCTAGACTGACTGCTAAAACTGTGAAATCATGTACCTCTTAAATGGCATGTACATGATTGAAAATATTAGACCCTGGACCACAAAACCAGTCATAAGTCGCACAAGTATATTTGTAGCAATAGCTAAAAATACATTGTATGGGTGAAAACAAAATATTTTGTAAAATTCTTTCTGTAAATATAACAAAACTTAATTTTTAATCAATAATATGATTTGCTAAGAACTTCATTTGAATATTTTAAAGGCAATTTTCTAAATATGTTTTTTTTTTTTGCATCCTAAGATTACAGATTCTCAAATAGTTGTATCTCAATCAAATATTGTCCTATCCTAACAAACCATACATCAATGGAAAGCTTATTCTTTATTCAGCTTTCAGGTAATGTATAATTCTCAATTTAAAAAAACGGAAAACCTTATGACTGGTTTTGAGGTCCAGGGTCACATTTATGTGTGTGTGTGTGTGTTTTATTCCTGATCTTCTGTCACTATGGGGATCGCTGCTGATCGGCCCATCGCTGACTGGACCAAGGAAAACAAACTTGAGCAGGAGATGGTGGGGATCATATTTCCATATCTCCATGGGACTGCGAGCCCCCCGCAAGCAGCTAAAATGATTTGTGCTGGAGGTCAAAAGACCCATGGCGGCTTCAAAAAGTGGAGAGAGGAAATATTTGGAAGTTAGATGGACTCAATAGAAGGCGCAATGAAGGAGACTGGACTGAAAGAAGTTGAGACAGGGAAAAAAACGAGTTGAGTAAGCAGCTAACTGGACTGCAGATGTTTAAAATTTCTATATTCTTCTGTCAGACGATTCAGAAAGGGTTAAACACAAAGCCACAGCAGTGTAAACACAATTGGCTTTAATTTTATTGGCATAGAAATTAAAGGAGTATTCAGGGTTCAATGCAAGTTAAGATTGATCAACAGCATTGGTGTATTGTTGATTACAACAAAGCCGCTTGTCTCTGCTTTTCTTAAAGAAAAAAGAATGAAAGAAAGAAAATCTGGTTTACAGCAAAGCACTTAGAATGGAAGTAAATGAGACCAATTTATATGTTTTAAAATGGAAAAACTGCTTTACAGAAAAGCAATGGAAAACAGTTTGTGTTAATGTGATTATAGTGAGAAACAGTTGTATAGAACATTTTTGCTTCCACAACAATGTGAAAAAATTAAGCAACACTAATGATTACAAAACTTTACAGCTAACATTAAATACAAGTTTAAACAAGAATTAATGTAAGTGGTTTGGCCTCATTTACTTCCTATGTAAATGGCTCATTGTGACCTTTATTGTTGCTTTTGTAAAAAAAAAACAAAAAAACGAGACAGTCAAAATTACGTTTTGTGGCACTCATCATTATGATTATCAACTGAACTTTGTACCCAGTCTAACCCAGAATATTGTATTAATAGAAAAAGAACACATATTTTTCTATTGTTATTGATGTTTATTTTTATCATCATTTTTACAGTTTTATTTTAGAGAAGGTTTCAGCTGAGATCTTTGTGATGTCATGATTAGGTCCGGTCTCATCTTGCCTTTTTACAAAGGAATACCACCTATGTGAGACAAAAAAAAAAAAAAAAAAAAAAGTACGATACTGATCGTCTGTGCCTTTTCCCCTCCTTTCTCTCCCCCTCTCTGCTGTAGATCCACAATACATCTTCTTGGGAATTTCGCAAGTGCAGCAAAATGATCTGCTAGTCTGAAAAAAAAATTGGACGAGGGAATGAAATATTAAGGATTTCTGAAAATTGAATAAAGGAAAATGATTTATTCCATAGTGCCATTTTAATGAAGATTTACGTGTCTTTGTTTACATATACGAGCCACACCAAAAAAAACAAAAATATTGGCTGATTAATATTGAGATATTAAGTGAGATATTCTTTGTTTTTGTGTCAAACAGTGCATCCTCTTTATTCTGTTTTACCTTGTGAATGCTGTTGTTTTGATAGAACACTTTTTACCAGTCCTCTCGATGCCCATGCTTTTTGGCAGGATTCATAACCACAAACACAAACATGCTGTTCAGACATAATAGTGTTTCGAAGAAACGTTGAACCTTAGAATTGCTTATTCAGCGGTAAGGACTGAATGAGAAACAAAGCTCACTCGAGTCACATACGGAGAATAGATAGACCTGACTTTTGCATATTTCGCCCCTAAAAAGAGTCAAACATTTCTGTTTTGGGCTCAAACATGTTCTCCATCTCAGACCAATCCATCTCTTCTCCTGGCTTCCCTGCTTCTGTTGTTTTTTCTTGGGATTGAGTGAATAAGTCTATTCCCCCCTCCCAATGTGGGCGTCTGTCTGTTGTCAGGCGTGAGGAGCGGCCCCTGCCCCTGCAGTTAGCAGAGGGAAAGCGATCCTGACCCCCGGCTCAGAACATGAAACCAGAGCCGGTGTCTGGCGCTTGGTGCTCAGTTGGAGAGGCGGCAGAGCCCTGACCTCCAGCTCCACATGACACCATGCACCAGACTCTCCTCCTTCTTCAGCTCTGTAGTGGTGGGACACGGTGCCAAACCACCTGAGGGCAAAGCCTGATTGCTTCACACGCCCCAAAACATCTCTGTCTGTGAGATAAACAGTTTGCTGCATTTCAAACAATTTGCTGTCACATTCATCCTTGTTTGCATAAGTACTCTTTACAGAAGCTAAAGGACTAAAATAATGTGTTATGCTATAAATGTCTAAAATAATACTATTCATTCTCTTTTTTATAGATTCTTGGATGAATCATAGTCTCTTCTTCTGAACGAATAGGACAAACTTTTGAATCAGTTCATGAAGTCTGAATCACTCAGACAGTTCACTCACTCACTGAGTCGTTCGGTGCAGCGTTCACTCAGTAAAACAATATGATGCCCAAACAAAATGGAAAACAGAAAAAAAACATTGGATTAAGTGGAATATTTATCTACAGTCATTTTAAAATGCTCTCATTTCACAGGAACGAAGTAGGGTTTTAGTAGGTTCAGCATCTGCAATGTGAAAATTGTGAACGACTGTGTTCTACAGGTTAAGACATTTAAATTAAAAGAGTGTTAAAATGTATCTGGACATGTACTGTATAAATATTATGGTACAAGAAATGCCATAATGATCAATACCATGATTTTTATTTCCAACACTATGATATTACCATTTGATTCCATCACTTTACCACGGTACTGCTACAACAGGCTTACATTTTTTGAAAGGTAATTTTGAATTAGGGCAATGTCTTGTGAATAAGTATTTTAGAAAAGACTGTGTGTGACTCTGAACCTTTTTTATTTTGCTGTTTTATGTTTTACCCATCAGCAGAAACACCAGTTCAGATCCGTGATTTTGTTTCAGGATCCTAATTTTACACCAGAAATCAAGTGGCACAGTAACACAATCGCTAGTAGTACAAAAGTCAACAAAATTTCCTTAATATCAAACATTTTTTGCATTTGTTTAAAATTTGAATTTAGCATTGTTTTTCCGTGTCTAGTGTTTTAATATATTAGAGTAAACTTGCAACACATTTTTGGATCACAAAACCACCACTTAAGAATAATTTGTCTAGGTAAAATGGTAACTTTCATACTATTAACAAAGCAAAATCAAAGCAAGGACATAAATGTATCATAGCTTTCATAAGAGAGCCCTGCAAACATATCATCCATAACACTGGACCCAGTGATGTAAGTGGAGAAATACAAATGATCTGCTCTGAAGTGTTAAGTGCTTTAGTGTTATGATATCAAATGGAGCATGAAGGCTTGGACAGAGGTTTATGATTTCACTTCTGTATCCCTTTCATTGCTCTTTCCTGTCGTTATTTCCCAGTCTCAGAATGGCTGTCTGTCACTCACACGTGGGCTGTATTTGCATACAGTTGCTGAGTTGTCTTTGTATGTGACTACACAGTGTCATGTGATGAACAAGAGTGGATATCCTCACAGTAAACCTGTAAACCTTACCTAGGTTTGCTTTGAGATGCAGCTTTGTAGCAAATTTTGATTGTTTGTATATCCTTTGGGAAATGTGTCATATTTACATTTAAACACTCTTTATTGTTCTGTCAATGCTATACATAATTTCATGGTTGGCTGAAGTTTATTATTTACCTTTATTATTTTTTCTGTTGTCTTCAACAAACCTCCAACCTAATTTTGAAAAATGCCACCATATATACCATGCAATGCTCACGCATGGACACAATGGCATTGGGCACAATGGTCTTGCCTTTCTAACAAAGTGACTGTGCATGGTGGCATATTTGTTTCGTGGTTTTCAAGTAGTGCCGATGTTTCAGTTTCCGACAGTCTGCAGAGCTTTTTGAAGAGCTGATGTACAATGTATTCACAGTGGAAGGGCAGCTGATGTACAATGTATTCACAGTGGAAGGGCAGCTGCTGTCCCCTCTCAACATTTTGGCCTGATCCACCAGTTACACGCTTGCAGGCACGCACATACACACCGCACATCTGCATCCCACATGCTTAGATACACGCGTACACATGTTGTCGGATTTGAGACTATAATCAGATTAATTGGTCCATCTTTCATTGGAAACCGAACATACATTGTACGTTAAAGCATTTTTTTTTTTTTACAAGAGCCGTATTGATGTAACATTAACCAGAAGCCGTGCTTGGAGTGTGGGGTCAGAGGGAGACTTGAGGGCCCCTGACATGACATCCTAATGAAATAAAGACTGCAGAAAAAGAGCGAATGCAAGAGAACCGCTCAGTATTAGCTATTAAGAGAGAAGAATGATTCCTTTTCTCCATACTGTGCTCACAAATTATACCCCTAAAAGCATTTTCTATCTTTTTTGTTTTTAAAATGTTTTACTTTTACCTCAGATGTTATGTCTCCCCATTTGAGAAACATGAGTAAAAATCAGTCATGGCCCCATGAGGGAAGCCGAACATTAGTTGAAGTATGTTTCTAATCCTTATTAACATTCTCCAAAGTCATGCATGAAATATGTTTTGTGCCACACTACGCACCATGTGTTTTTCTTTTTCTCCGCAAGTATTTTTCATACAGAGATCCACTACACACTGCTGTGCATTATTTTATTATAGGGCTGAAGCTCACCACAGAACTGAGAGCTTAAGAGAAGGAAAAACTTGCCTTGATTTTCTAACAAGGTTTTGTCTGCTTTGGGGGCTGCTTTTTGGCCTAGAGGTTAGCAAGTTGGACTTGTAACCCAAAGGTTGCGGGTTCGAGTCTCAGGTCGGGCAGGAATTGTCAGTGGGGGGAGTGAATGTACAGCACTCTCTTCCCTCAATTCCACGACTGAGGTGAGACCCTTGAGCAAAGCATCGACTGCTCCCTGGGTGCCGCAGCAATATGGCTGCCCACTGCTCCAGGTGTGTGTTCACTACTGGGTGTGTGCACTTGCATGGGTTAAATGCAAAACACAAATTCTGAGTATGGATCATCATACTCGGCCACACTTCACTTCACTTTTCCCATTGCTCCTTTCTGATCAATTGTTATTTCATATTGATGTCATCACTGCAGGTACAACATGATGTTTTGTTCACAAACAGTCTGTTGTTCGGACAGGCCTTGCATTACTCCAGCACATGTTTTCTCGATACCGACCTCTCTTCATTCTCTAAGGCTGTATTTCTCTCTGTCAGGTTTATAAGTCTCCCAAAAAACCATATCAAACTACAGGGAGAGATGTATTATCAGTCAAAAGGCTCAAACATCATTATTTTTTGAGAAATCCAAGTATCTCCCACCCATGTGGGGGTTTTTCCCCTTGGTGGGAGACATGCAAGCAGCTGCAAAGAAACTCTTTTGCCAGCCATCGGATGAACCTTAGCGGACATTCGTCAAGGATTATGAGAAGTTTCTTTTTTTCTGTAATTGAAATGTTACGTTCTTCTGACTAGTGAGAGAAAGACAAACGAGCAGCTTGAGAGCCAAACAGGAAGAGTTTGTAGACTCTTGGCCGGAGCTCATGTAGCATATCTAAAAAACACTTCTAGTTGTGCAGAATTTGAAGATGTGGTCTTTTAGTTCCATGTTGTTCTTAATGAGCGTAGAGCTGCGAGGAAGAAAGGAGGGAAGGGATAGAGAGAAATACAGTGAGCGGTGTCTGAAGGCAGCATTAACACAGGCTTCTGTAGTATTAAAAGAGATTTACACCCCAATGTTTTAAAGCAGTTTTCTTTAGCTCATCAGCTCCTCTTTTACAGATATTTCAAGGAAGCTATAAAAGTGAACCGACAACTAGAGCAGAATCCCTGACACAGCATTGGAGATTGGCCCTCAAGCCATACTGCATCTGAGACCTGACAACTTTTGGGGCCATTGGGTTTGAGTTCAACCGCAGCTGGTGAAAGTCAGAGCAAGATAAATAAGTAAGCAGCACATGCTCTAAGGTTTCACATGACTTCGTAAGGATATGTTTTTTCTTGCGTTCGGTAAAGACTAGGATTGTATAACCTTTGCTCCTTATGATACTGTACCTGTTCCTCTACTTTTCTGCTGGAAGGCCCTGTTTGTGACCCAGATGCAGCGGTGTTGTCTGTTTCCCATGCAGTTCTTTTGAAGCATGGGGTTTGCGTGGTCCAGAACTCCTCTGCTCTGTGTCAGATGTCATACTCCCCTCTGGGCTGACCAACAGGCTCTCTTTGCACCCTGATGTGCCCATAACATTTAACGGTGCTTTGGAAACCCCAAATAGAAATTCTTACTTAGCCTCTGCAATCAGCATTAATTTCTTCTCTGGTTGCATTTGTATTTCTGTTTCCTTTGTTAGTATTTAATTAGTTATTTAACCCTGAGTCTTTGATATCTGTGAGGACGAGAACCATAATGGAACATTTGTGTAGAAACCTACTTCTTCCCACAGGAGTGCACAGAGTATGTCCAGGGTTAGGGTTAATAGGTGTCTTTTGAGGGTATAAGAGGAAAGTGGCAGTATTTGCATTGCATTGGATTTTGAGGACCTCTAAACACGGTGAATGATATACTTTTACTTTCCAGTAGACAGTTGGTGCACATGCACAATGCCAATCCTAATTGTAGTCCAATTAACATGTATAAATACTGGGCATAGCTGAGCTGTTTTTTTCCCCCCTTCTAATTCGACATAGGAAAAGTATATTGAAAAGCTATAAACAGTCTTTATTTATCTTAAAAACATCCTACATGTACAATTCCCACATTACCAAATCAGTACCTTGTCCCTGGTCCTTTAATGACTAAACTTGAATCTTGTTTATATTTCAGAGATGTGGACATCAGAGACTGATTTTATTTATGTGCACATTCTTTATCTTGGTTTTTGTGTCTCGGCTGTCCTCCTCTAGATGGACACTCGCCCTGTGGCGGCAAACCACCAGATGCCTGTAGGTAATTGCCGAAGTGGTTGATATTGATATTCCCACCATCCTCCAAATGCGTTTATGTGCTAGACTGGGAGCGTGTAACCTATTCTTAAGATATTTCAGATAGAAAGAGATGACATTTTCCAGAGGTTACATAAGTGTAGATGCCTATTACATCCTTGAGATTTGTTATTCTGGGGACGTCCATGCAGATGCATTGCATCAAACCCAGGATGCACTAAAAGTGTCCTTTGCACGTAGCTGTTTATGTGGAAGGTTCATAAGACCCGCAGGATCAAAGAAAATCAGGAAAAAATGGCATAGAAGGGAACAGGAAAAATAAATAGAGAGGGCATGTTTTTTCTTACTCTTTATTTTTTCGTTGTCAACACTGTTAATCATGTTAGCATCGACTTTACAACTCCTCCCACGGCAGGGGCTCATGCTGTGGAGAGTTGCCCATTATTTTAATTCGTTATTTTTATTACCATGAAGAAAAATAAAACAGAGAAAATGCAAAACAGACCTCTTAAATATAAGAACAATGGCAGTTAAAAATGAACAAGAAAAAAAGAAACCCGAAACTTCACACCACAGACCCATATCCTATATCTGCATATTTTTTATTGCACTGTAACAATTTGTTCTCTGAAAGGCCAGTGAGCAAATAAAGATCATACTTGACAGTTGCTTATTTCTTTCCTACATTCACCATCCCATTTGTTTATTTTTCAGGTTTGCTTTGCATGGAAACATTCATCAATCCGCTGTATAAATGATACGATGTGTGTCAGGCAAGTTTTCACAATAAATGCCAATCCTTTCGTGTTCCGCGAGTCTTAATTGACCTGATTGTCACGCGTATCTGTTCTCCAACCGTTATCATTATGAAAACACAGCTGTTTGTTTATATCACCGATTGCATATCCCAATACATTTACCACATTCAAAGCCTCTTAACTGATTCCAATCCGAAGCAAAACATTGTTTTTTGTTAGAAATCGTTTTTTGGATAGGGTCAAACTACTAGGGATGATTCTATGATTTATTTTACGGCCACACAGACCTCAGAAATGTGTGGTAGGGAATCCACAAGCACATTTCAACCCTATAATCAGAATTTATATGCCAGTGGGGTCACAAGCGATTTGTTTTGGCTGTCCGTTGGAGTGCAAACACGTGTGTATGAAGAGGCTGGCGTAGACGGAAGGGGCGAACGGCCTCAGAAACCTCTGGTTCCTGTCTCTCACTTCATCTGTTTTACTCTCTTCAAGTTTTAATTGGGAGTTATTGCTGGTGAGATAAGTGTGGGGATAAGGGCGCTCTGATCTATGAGGTGCTTGGACATCGCCAGTGCAGTGTAGTAACAGAATGTGTTTGGGGTCTTGGGCTTGACCCCTGCTCCACTCCTCTTGCCCTCTGAAGACATCTCCTGATCTCTCACACATTAATTAATTCCTCGTCCCTTTAAAACAGATGTGTGACACACCCAGTAACTTTTGCATTGTTCTGTTACTGTTGATTTCAAACACTTCCATTAAGCATTAGCTGCACTCTCCCGAAAGGGAGTTTTCGTAGCAATGGAATAGAACCATTTTGGGTTCCCCAAAGTTGCTTTCAGTGAAACATTCTTCAAAGAACAACTTTGTATCAGTGTGAAAGATTATTCTTTCAATAATCTGAAGAACCTTTCGACATTGTAAAGAACCTTTTGTGCAATGGAAATGTTCCAGACTCTTAATAAAGCTTGACATGTATGGTTCCAAGAAGAACCTTGGTCCATGTTAACTTTCCATTGCACAAAATGATGTGTAAAGTGGAAAAAAGATCTTTAGATTATTCAAAGGTTTTTCACACAAAAATGGTTCTTTTAAGAGCTATTCACTGAAAGGTTCTTTTGGGAACCAAAAATGGTTCTTTTATAGAGATGTTTTTGGAAGGTTCCTTTTGAAACCATTGATGCCAGTAAGAAACCTTTACTTTTAAGAGTGTGAGAAGTGTTTACAAAGGAGTTTTTAGGGGTATCGCTCATGCCAGTGATGGTGCGCATTGGGCGACAGGAGCATTCCAGTCCTGGCCGTGTTAATGCTCAGCCTTAGGGGGGTATTAAGGAATGTGGTGGCTTTGAAGCTATCCCCTCTTTCTCCTTAGCTTTCTCTCCCCTACTTTTTCTGGTCTCCCAGCGTTTACCTTGATCCATCCTGCCTCCTTTTTTCTTCTCCGCCTCGTTATTTATAGCCGTACCCATCCTTCACCTGTGAATAGATGGTGAGGATGAAAGATTACTGCTCTTCAGGCGCGCATGACTGTTGTTTCACATAGATTAATGGGGTTAGGAGTGCTTTCCCTAAGCACAAAGAGACAAATTTGAGCATTAAATTAGACAACTCTTACATGCCAAAAGTGTTTGCTCATTGGACAATCGCCAACTTGTTTCCAGAGCCTGTCAGAGTAAATCACCTTAGATTCACTGATGAACGCTAATCCTGTAAGCAAGCATAAGTACGCTAAGATTTTAGACCTTGTTATATTCTTTTAAGCTAAAGTAAAGCTTGCTTCGAGCAGTATATTTTCAGAGTGCAGAAATATGCTGTGATGTTTCATGGGTAGTTACAAATTAGTTAGTTAGGTTTATTTTTTGATTTCCCTTGAAGTTCAGTGTTGAATCATAATGTTGGATGAAATTCATTCACACCAACATGACGTCCTAAAATTTTGTGATGTACAGTTTTGATTGTTCATGACTTTGAGTGCAGTTTAAATCTGTTGATATATCAAAACACCAAATTGAAGGTCTTGTCCTTTTTTGTTTAAATAGTCAATATCCTTAAGTGTGTATGTCAGCAGTGAACCATAATTTGCTACTTGGCTTTAGAAGCACAGACATTCTCAAACTACAGCATTTTATTAGACAAAAAACTTGAAAGAGTAGATGAGTGCAAGAGGAGTCGTCAATATTTTTGGTGTATTTTCATTAAAGAGACAATATCTATATTATATTTGTATATCTGCTAAAAATAAAACTTTCTACTTTTTTTTTTTTTTCAAGAATTTAAAGTAGCATATATATTAGTGATGCATTTTTATTAAAACCGTCTGATAAAATAAGCCGATAATTGTTAAAAATAGAAGACTAAAAATACACTATAGGATATATAAAACAATACAAATGCACTATAAAATAAATTATTTTAAATGCTACAAGTACATTTAGGCATACTGCATTATATTGTACAGTATTGAATAATAGACATTCATTTGGAGATTTGCTATATATTACATTTAACAGCAGCATTCAATTATTAGTATTTTCAAACTTTTAGTGAGGATTTGATGACAAAAGTGATGTAAAAAAATACTGATAAAAAAAGGGTTGATTCAGATATATCATGCATTACTAATACAGGTGATTGCAACAGATGTAAAATGCTAAACAAATTTACTAATGTTTACAATTGCAAAGTTAATTATTTATTGTATATACCACTGTGGCAGTTTACCATTGAGATTTGGCATCCTTCAGTAGTACAGGTGCCTTCAAAACTCACCACCTTGATCCACTTGAGCATACATAGATTTACATACACACTGTTTGGAGCCTTTAAACACAGCTCACTGCACATTAATCATTAGATCATGTTGTGATCACTCTTCGGGACCGCGGGCCACGTTTAGCCACGTTTGCATCTCAGGACCCCCGGGCTGTCTCCCTCAGTGCCTGTACCTGCTCCTCCATTATTAGCTCTGGATCCAGAGAGTGTGGCTGCTGTCTCCTCCTCCCCCCTCAGGGAGAGCCATAGCTGGGATGTGAGATGAAGTCGGGCAGGGGTGGTGGGGAAAGGAGTGCTGGCTGAGCTGTAATTACTCCATTGATATTCCTTCCACAATAACGCTGTCACTGCTCATTTGCATAAGTGCTTCTCTGCTCTCGCGGGAGCAGATGAGTACAGACAGAGGAGGAGAAACCTGGAGGAGTTTGGTTTTCAGTTCAGATTAACGGGTTCAGCTCGCACCGTCATCTGTCCTGATCTATCCCCCTAGAAATACACAGATATATAATGGCGTGGGCAGCAGTCGAGTGTAGAGGAGGGATAGGGTATTGTCTCTTGAGTTGGACCATCAGTGTCAGGATTAAAACACATGCAAGGTGATGGTCCTTGAGAAGTCTGTCTTAGTGCAACACAGCTGACCTTGAATGTCAGTTGGGATCACATGACTTCATTGAAATTCTGATGTATTAGTTAAGGAAACTCAACTAAAGTATATGAGTGGTTCACATACTTTTTGTTTTTTGATTTGGAAATTGAAACTTCTGTGGAACCTCTCACTCTACTACCATTCTGCAATAGCATGTCTACAAGAATTAACCACAATGCAGGGTTAATGCATTATTAGTCATTAATAACGTATAATTAGTTTTATTGAAAACGTACAAGCCCAACCTAAGCCTATTAAATAAATAATTTAGCTGTCTTTGTTACAAATGTTTAAGCAGTTTGAATGAAAGAGAGATTGAAATAAAACAAAGATTTTCCAGAAAATTGTATTTAAGTCTTTCTTTGAATTCAGTGTGTTACATATAATTTCTTTGTAATTAATTTTGAAATTGACTTTGAATTTGTCTTGAAATTATGTCAACACCAAATTTCTCTTCACTGTATTGATGAGATAAGAAGTCAATCATTCAAAAAATTACTGAATTAAATAAAACTTTCACATCAACTATAGCCCATGGCAGCTGTATGGAAATTGTACAAAAATGATTTCACTGGTTTGTATGATATGAAATATGTTTTTAAATTTTATGTGTTAAAATTTTGCTATGAAGCAAATTTGGAACCATGCTCCTTTATTCAACGATTGAAAAAACTTGAAGTGGAGCTGGAGGTCAGTGTTCTCAGAACGTTTGAGCATGAAGGAAAAACTACAATCTCTCCATTCCGTTTCCATACTCTAAACCCAACCAATCAGTGCTGGTACAATCAAATACATTTTTTTAAACAGTGTCTCATATGGTTAACAAATCTGTTTGTTTAACCATGAATAAAAGACCTTGTATGGCAGCCATCATAAACATCTGCTTTGCCAAAATGGTTCCCAGTTTCTTTGACGTTGTGCATCCATCCAGCCTTGCCTGCACAGAGTGCACGCTGGGTAGATTTTGTGGATGTGTGCGCTCATGACAGGTCCTCCATCTTGGTAGCGGGAGGTGTACAGAGCCTTTATTTAATGTCACTGATCTTCGCTTCAGCGCTGGCATGATGAGCATTGGTCATTGGCTGTTTCTCCTCTATTGCTTTTTCTGAGCAGGCTGAGGCCTCCGCTCTCTCCCCTCAGAGTCAGGCCCTCAGGCTCCACATCATTTATTGCTGTCAAGAGTCAGGGAAGGAAAAAAGATGGGGTGATGAGTAGAGAGTGTGAGAGACAAGGAGAGAGAGAGAGCGAGAAGGAGAGGCAAAACAGGAGAGAGTAGTGATTCCAAAGGGGACGGGCAGAAGCGAAACACAGGCGATTCAGTCAAATCTCAGCTGCTGAATATTTAATGGAGCCTGCAGTGTTTATTTAGTTAGCCTGTCGATTTTTAGCACACTGTCAATAGCAGGCTCGCACGTCGGGCCCTGATGATCTTTAGTGTCTGTGCTCCCTGGGGTCCAGACGCTAAACACAATTATGGATTTTTTTTCCCCTCCTTCTCCCTTTTCTCTCTCTCCCCCACCACCGCAATGTGTTTGATATTTTTACTGATCTAATTTGCAATCTGGTAGTTTATTGTTTGGCATTTTAGTGGCGCTCAAGTGGCGAAGCAAATTCGATTTCTGCTCATAATTCTTTATAATGTCATTAATGCTGTTAGCACACAGGCGCGGGTCTTAAATAAAAAATATACACTGGGAATCTGTTCGCGTTCCTGCTTTTATTGTCTCTCCTCCCACTTTCATTTCACTCATCCGGTTTTTAATTAAAAATCCTTGCCATGGTTTTCTGTCATTGTGAAATATGAAATTACTGTTGTATTGTATTTCAGAGGAAGAAACAGGAAGCTAAGCCTCCGCTAAGATGTATAGCAACATCTCTCAGACAGACAAAATGGGAAAATCGTCACGTAAGGAACATAAATATAATAAATGATTGAATGAATACCATGAGGGGAAAATGCTGCTTTTTTTCTGTTTCAAAAGATATTGTTAAAATGAAGGAGGGAATTATTTGTGCTACTGTTTGGATTTGCATCAAAACAAGGTTACTTCAGCACTGAACCTCCAAACATTCCTCGAACGTTGAAATTTTTAGCAGTTCGTTTGTTAGTTCTTGCCGTTTTTACATTAATCTTAATGTCTAAGTGTCCTAGACAAGCCACTCTAGACGTGCTTGAGCGCTATCTGATGGGGAGCACGCGGCAGGTTAATAGTGATGGTGTGCCGTGTGCTAATAATGATGGTGTGCAGCTCTTGTGAGGGATCTATTTGCTGATGATGGATGAGCGGTAAGCCACCCAAGACCTGCGATTTTCCACACTCAAGAGTCTGTCAGCTTTTTAAGTGGACGAGCACAATTAGCACTGAAACCAGAGTGCAGGCTAATCTGATGGCACGCTTGACAAACAGAGAGCTAGAGAGAGAGGAAAAAAGAAATGTGCTCTTTGCAACCAACCTGAAAAGAGATTAGAGCAATGGTCCTGTCTACTGTGACTGAGAAGGGCAGGGATGGATAAGCATAATTGGGTGTTTCTTCAACTATGGGCACTTTTATGTTCCATGGTTGATTTTTATTGAAACTACTAACTAACAGATTACAGATAATAAGTTTTACCCATTTTTTGTTTCAGTATTTCTTTCAAACTTTTTATTAGGCTTTCATCATTTACTTTTCACGCATTCATTTCAAATGCCTTCTATGCCTACATTTCATTGTTTACCCTTGTTGTTTAGATTAATCATGGTACACTTTAAAAAATATATAATTAATTGTAAAATACTAATTTAAATTTTATATTAAAAATAAAACTTTATAAACTTTATGAAGAATTTAATATATAATTTAAATATTTTATCGTTTTATCACTTTTGCAGAGACAGACTAAAAACATTCAAATTAATCATAATAATATGTAAATATAGTACTATATAATCATTTCAGAAAAATATTTATATTTATTTTTAAGCTCTATAGTGTCTATATATATATAATATATATATATATATATATATATATATATGTGTGTGTGCGTGCGTGTGTGTGTGTGTGTATACATACATACATACATTTACGGTACTGTCAAACAATTAATTGTGATTAATCACATCCAAACATAAAAGTTTTTGTTTACATAATATATGTGAACTGTGTATATTTATCATGTATATATAAATACACACACATGCATAGATATGTTTAAGAATATATATATATATATATATATATATATATATATATATATATATATATATATATATATATATATATTATCTTTAATAGTCTAGCAAAAAATGGCCTTTTGTTCCAAAGAGTTTAATAGGTGTGATTTTTCCAAAAGTGCTCATAGTTCAATCTTTTTTTTTTCCCACAGGCCGGTCCCCAAAATGTCAAAGATTTCAGGTTTTACTATCTTTGTTGGGACATTTGGTCCTCACAATGTAGTGTGTGTGTGGGCAAGATTCCCAGGATGTCAAGGCAGTGCAGACAAGGAACATATCATGTGTGGGGTGATCTCTCGGGCACGTCACAGCAGCTCAAGTGTGTTTCTCAAACAAACTGGCAACACATCAAAGTAGGGCAACACCCTAGCCTGTCAGGGATGTGTGTGTGACTTAACCTGTTCTCACCTGATACATACCTGCCATCGCTGGAGGGATTACCCAGCTGTAATTGAAGGCTTCTCTGTTGATGGTTATTTTAACACCTTGAGGTAAAAACCAACCTTTGGACTCATTAAGCACTGAGCACGTAGTCTTTGCGAACACCTGAGGAGGCTTTTCAGAAGCACTGCACTCAATGTGGCTTCTTTGTATTGCGATTACCGCATAATAAATTGAGAGTTTAAGAAGAGTAAGAAGAAACCGCAGAGCCATGGGGGCCAAAACAAAGAAGGTCTAATATATGGAGCTAGAGACTCTTCCTTTTCTTGTCCAATTTAGACTCTTATATCTTCATACTGCTGTCTCATCCAATGGCAAATAATTCAAAAAGGATGTCAGATGTAGGTGACAGTGATTCATTGTAGTATGATGCTTTTGGGAAAATGGTTAAAACTGACTGAAGGAATACAGTTCTAAATGGTTTAAAGGAAAGACATAAAAACGATGAGAAGTTCTGGACTAATAGACAATGGCTGTTCAGAGATTGAATAGTCAGTGGCTTCATGAATTTATTTTCTTCTAGGTTGTTGGGAAATGATTCTTGCATGCTTGGGTGTTGAAAATCAGTGTAATCACACATACTGCATCATTTACAAATGAGAATATACATGCTGTCAAAATAAGTCTTGATGACGGGCCAGTGTGTCCTTCAAATACTGTAAACATATTGCTTTGATTACTCCAGCAATTGCTACTGGTACAAAACTTCACCACTCCCAATATAACTCATCTGGAGACGTTTTCCACAATTTATGAGGCTCTTTCACTGATTCTCACGCCCTGGTTAATTCACTGAATGGTTTGCTTTTGATGACTTTGATTCTTATAGTTATTTTGTAATGTCTCATGTAGTATTTGGTGTGACTTTGTAGGGTAAGAGGAATATCTATCTATCTATCTATTTATCTATCTATCTATCTATCTATCTATCTATCTATCTATCTATCTATCTATCTATCTATCTATCTATCTATCTATCTATCTATCATTTGTTTGTTCGTTTGTGTTATTGTTCATTCTATTGTTTATTCTGTCAATCTGTCTAGTGCCCTCCATTTTCCAGGACAATGAAAACATTGCTCCCTCCCCATCGTTTTGCTCCATCTTTGCACCTCTTGACTATATAATGAGAGATGACAATTAGACCAAGTCAAAAGAGCTGCACAATCAAAGGCCTGTGATTCCCCTTGGCAGAGCGGGCCCTCCTTTTAGCCTGTTTATGCCAAACTGGAAGCAGATGTGAGCTGCCACAGGGCCCTGACCAGACTGCTAGAGTGTCTCAGCAGGGCCTCCGCTCCCTCCTGCCACGCACACGTCCCCCTCTCTCAGCCCGCACAGCACCACACACCACCATGAGACGTGCTGGAGCCCAGCGGTGCTGCCGAGCCAAGTCGCCACAATAAATGAGAAAAACTCTCTGACTGCTTTCAGTAATGACAAAGCCCAGAGCTGTGGTCGAGTCATAAGGTGGGCTAACCATGCGATGGAGTTGCCTTGTTTTATCACTTTGTTCCTCCGTATCTGCCTCTTCTCTTGTTTTTAGTTCTAGTACTTTCTTTCTTTCTGCTTTCCCATCTGTCTCACCTCATCCTTCTCCCCCTCTTTTCTCCTCATCTCTGCTTTTCTGTTCAGCTCCATCCCTCCTTCTCTCCCCAAAGCGACTTTCTGCCCTAATTTGATCTTTGTGGCAGATCAGAGGAATGTGATTGAATTTGCGGGAGAGAGTGTGGTGGAAAAAAATAGGAAAGAAATACATTCTGATTTATCCGCTCTGACTGAGGTCTAGCACCAGATGTGTCGCTAGACCTGGGCTGAAGGGGCTGTAGTCATGATCTTTTTCTTTTCTTTTTTTTCATCTGGATAGCAGCAAATGTTTTAGGGGCACAAGGATGATGAAAATAAATTAATTTTGACTCTATTATTAATTAGGTTATGAAAAGACAGCCTGCAAAATTATTAACCTTCTTAACATCTAGAACATTCTCACTAAATCATCACAAACTCTGGATATAGTCGATATTCTAATGTCTTTTTTAGCAAACATAGGTATTCATTACTACAATAACAGTGTTCAGCCAGTGTGCATTAATGAAAAAATGGAGTTTGAAAACCTTGATGGGAGCATTAATAGCCAATGTTAAAAAATGAAAGGCAATTTCTTAGAAAAACAGCATAATGTAATTACACGTTTTCTGTGAATCAGTGCCTGAAAGGTAATTTTCTGTAATAGAAAAGTTCCACTTTTTAGTATGTTTTTTAAAGTGTAATGTATTTATTTATTTAAGTTATCATTATAGTAATTAGTCACAGTTATTTAGTAATTCATAAGTCATTTCCACGTTTAGTTGTCATTTAATGTAGTGAAAAATCTTTTTAGTGAAAAAAAGATTTAGATGTAAATTAAATTGAAATTAATGCAGTTAGTTGGCAGAAATGTCCTGTAAATGTACCATTATATTTTTACAGATTATTTTTTTTCTCTGATTTGCTTTGTTCTGTTTATGAAAGAACCTTCTTGAAGCATATTTTGTGCCCTCAACTTTAATTGTATGTACTTAATATATTTGAAAATGCTACAAAGATTTGCGTTAAACAAGTTACAGCGAGCCAAATGTGTTTTTTGTATTTGTGTGGAACTGAACCTGTGGATTGCTCTTGACAGACTGACTGGCACTCACTACTATATAGACCAGAACAGAGGGATGAAATCAGGCGGGGAAGAGAGAGCAGCGGGTGTGAACGGGCCAATAGTGCGCTATTGATTTGTTTAACAAATTAGCCATGATGATGGCAGGTGCGGTCACCAGGGCAGGTTGCTGGGGTCAGCTCGTCATATGGTTGCTAACAGACATAATATTGCTCTGAGCTCTGATCTCTTCATACTCACACAAAAGGCTATAGGGACACCCCTGGGAAATAAGCTGTCTCTTTCTCTCACTCTCTCTCTCTCTTTCACACACACAGTCAAACTACCCATCACTGCCACTCTTCAAATTAACTCCCCAGAATGTTAAGCTCCCTTGATTCATAATTATTCAGTGCCCTCTCTCTCTCCATCCTTCCCACTCTCACCTCCGTCGCTTCTCCTGAGTGGCACTTGCCTTTTGGTGGAGGACCAAGGGAATTAAATTAGCTTTACTGACCTGAGAAAAGCATAGCCAGATGACGGCGAGGGGAATACGGCTTGATCTCTGTCTGTTTGCCTGTCACTTCCTCTAATCTAGCTGTCTATCTGTCAGACGAGAGTGTTATTGCCCACGGACCTCTCTGTGGACAAGAGGGCCGCACTCCTTCTGCGTTTCATCCTTGTGATTATGTTACCAATAAACACACCATTGGCGACGGGCATCTGTGTGTGTCCCTTACAAAACCGGTAGACGAGGCCCTTTTGCAAGCGTTCCTCCAGTGAAATTTAATCTAATGGCTCAGGTCACGAATCACTCCGAAATTCCTGAATGACGATGTACAAATCCCAGCCAAGCCTGATCGTATTGTAACAGCAGTAGCTGTAGTTCATGCCGTAGTTCCCGTAGGGTTGCTTGGCATGGGGTTACATAAGGCAAAGAGCGAAAACAACCTCAAAGTGGGAATGCTGTGGAGAGCCAACACCATAGCGGTTTGTTTTTAAGAGTGGGACTGACATGAAGCCTTTATCTTTCTACATGATATACTGAGTCATTTGGGCCAGTTGGCTCGGAGGACAGCAATAATTTCACTCCCATATCCAGGGTTTGTAAAAGGCAAGGCTGGGTAGCGATCAGATGTTTCAGGGTTTTTTTTCTCTCTGAATTATTATATATATGTGGTTTTCTGGTATTTTGTCCATTTCAGAGTTGATTTGTGATATTACTGTAATGTTGCATCGTTTATGATGTATTTCCATGTATCACAATTCAACCAAGCTGTGTTAGGTTTCTGACTAAATGTAGCTCTTTTTTAACTGAGGTTAAGCATTTTATTTTAAAAGTATTATTTCACCACTAGTCACAAATTTTATCACTTTGGTTTGGCAATAAGATTTGGCAGTAATCTTTGATAAGTGCACTCCTGTTATAGTATAAACAGAACTGTAATATATATATACACACAAACATACATTATGTATTTGGTTTATTTACAGTTCTAATAATATATTTTTTTAAGAGTTAAGACTTTTTTTTGCCTTTGTTACGATAGGACAGTTCGCTGACAAGAAACAATGGGATAGAGAGAAGGGGGGCGAGATTGGAAACATCCTCAAGAATTCGGGATGTCCGTAGCACAAAGGCGTTGTATCTTGGCGAACCGACCTAATTATACTGTTTTAATAAAGTTCACAAATAAAACTAATAATATAATGTTTTACACTATTGAATAATGCACACAAAGTTTTACTTGTGTGTTTAACTAAATCAGATTTGTCCCAGTAGTAGTAGTGGTTTTAGACTTCATACTGACAGCTACTGGCTTGGATGTATGAAGTTTACTGGCCACTTTGCAATTATTTTGCGGTGCAACAGCAATCACCATTGTGTATTCATGCTCAGCACTTGCGCTGCATTTATTCAAAATCTATTTTTTTATGCTAAAAATAGTGGTAGTAACGTCTTGTTGACTGCATGACATCAGTGATCATATGATGTCAAAATGGTGGCACCCATCATGGGGCGACCCATCCATTTTTATTTATTTTTTAAATTTTTTTTAAGAAGGCTGACATTCCAAAAGTCTTTTTTATTTTAATGATATTTCTTTTCTTTATTATATATATATATATATATATATATATATATATTATGCTCAAGGTTTCAATATTTTATGCTAATTTAGATACCTAAAATCTTCTATTATTATTCTGCTAAGATCTCTGAGCATGAATTTTTGGCATCAGTCAAGTCTTTCTCTTGAACATTCTCTAATGTAATAAGTGTACCAACTAAAGTCGGAGCCGCTTTCCCTCAGAATACCGCTTAATGAATGCTTCTCACAAGCCAGGCAACAAGAGGCTATTCTCTGTCTCCTGATAGCCGCGTTTGCGTTCACTGCATAAAGGCTGTGTTCAGCTCAATGCTAGCCGTCTTTTAAACAGTTACGAAGCTGTTCCTGTTTGGCCTACAGAGGATTAATTACCAAACTACACCCTCCCTTTGGGCCCTATTAAGAGATAGAGCAAACGTAAACACACTCACACATACACATCAATACACATGCAACAATTGCACATACACTGACACAAAGGGGCACTTCACAACCGAGTACTCTAATGATATGTCGTCAATTTAGATAATGACCTGCAAAGAGATAAACTGAAGTGTGCATTGGAGGTAATTAGATTTACAAAGCTGCAGAACTTAATTCAGGTAAAAACCAGTGGACTATGGGTTTTCTTTCTGTGGACCAACAGTGCCAGAATGTCATGACATTAGACGAGGGTTAGTTGGACTTACACTATGAAATCTTGTAGTATAGCTTTTTTTTAGTAATTGGTAGAGAACGCGAAGGAAATCTGAGTGGTTCCGCATGACTGGAAATAATTTCATGGGAGTGAAAAAAAAAATGGTAAAACGGTGAGTGCCCACATTTCCTATAGTCATGGAACCCATTAATCGTTGTCAATTTAAGTGCTTATCATAGAATTGGAGATTGACTGATTGCTAGTTTAGGTACTTGTAGTTGTAGTATATATATATATATATATATATATATATATATATATATATATATATATATATATATACAGTGTGATTAATATTATAAATGACATTACTGATGTTCTCCATGCTAAAGCATATGTCCAACTAATCAATAATGAAATTATTCCCAGATGCATTGACTAATGATTATTCAAAAAATGTCAAGACCCACAAATATTTCTGATTAATCATATTTTTTTTTTTTACCAGCATCATGTGCTCTTTGCATTTTTGTTTAATAATTGTGTTTATTTGAAATAATAATAATAACTTGAAAATTACTAATGTGTTTAAATCTGTTTTATAATTGATTTTTAAGCTATTGTCAGTTTTTTCAAAGCCTTGGCTTAAGTTTATCCATTTTGCTTAAAGTCACAGAAAAAATTAATAAAAATTATATATATATATATATATATATATATATATATATATATATATATATATATAGTAATAGGGTATAACCTTGATTTAATGTGGGTTTTTTATCACTTGTGTTGTTGTCCTAACCACATACATCTGCAAAACACAGATCAGAATCAACATCAGAATGTCTTGGAAGCTGCTAGAAACAAACAAAAAATGCCTGTACTGGATATTGAGTCAGATCTTCTCTAGAAATGTCCTAAAAAAGAGCTCACTTTTACCACATAGCATGAGAACCACCACAGAAAAGTCCCTGCCATTATGTGTGCCTAATGAAATAAACAGTTCAGTCAAGCAAAAGAGAGAATTTTTGCCCAAGGGTTCAGATACTGCCAATCATCAGAAAGAAATATGTCTGGCCAGTACAGTCATTCAAAACTTTCTCTTGCAGAGAGACTACGTGTTGTGTTGGTTTTGCAGAGTGTGCTGCGACTACAATCGGGGTCAGATTTTTTACCTTCTTAATTAGATGAGGGACAGGCTAATTAAATCAAATTCATTATCCGCAGGTCTGGAAATCAAGCGGCACTATTGGAAATAAGGTTAGGCTAGCCCTCATCCATCATGCTCCTAACTAACCAATTTACGGCCCTGACTTTTGCATGCCACGTTATTAGCTTGTCATAAACAGTTAGCTTTAAGATCCGTGAGTGGAGCCCTGATAGCGTTGGCGTTTATCACATTAGTTTCTAGCACTGTGTCAGACTCTTTCGGCCCAAGATAAAGCACATAGCCGGTAATCACGTTACTACACACACACACACGCAGACTCCATAGACTTACAGTACAAACAACCACCACTTAAAGCGAGTCTCTAATTCAGTGTAATTAAGACATACTACTGCAGCCTTTTGCAAATAAAGGCTCTTTAACAGTCTTTAAATGGAAACTTTTCTTTATAAAATGATTCAGACAGCGCATTTATGTTGTTATCACGGTTCGGTTGTTCAAATCTTTACTCTGAGGTAATCATTAACAGGTTGAAACAGCATTTTTATGTGTTTAATATTTATCTATTGTTAAGGTTTTTTTTTTTTTTTGAGTGTTGATTTGGACTTTTATTGTGGTTGAAATATTCTTAATTATAAATTAAATTAATAAAAAAATTTGTAGAGGTTTTGAAATGACACAAATGTGATTTATCTTGACATGATTTCATTTTATATTTGGTTACTTCCCACTTACTTCACAGTTCAAATACTACATACATAAGTATCCCTATTTGGTACTTTTTTTTTTATTTTTACAGGTAATTAGTCTTGCCTCTTCAAAACAAGCAATTGGTTACACACTTTTGTGTCCACAAATGGCACTTGTCCTCTACTTTGGGCTCGAATCCGGGAGCAAGACTGTGGAGAGAATGATAGAAAGCAGAATTAGAGAGGCGATTTGTCGTTTGTGTGTATTATAGCGCTACGGTCAGCCTGAGAGAGCGAGAGAGGAGGGGTGGAGGGTAAGAATGAGCGTGTGAGGGATGGCCTCATCATTCAGAGTTTACTCACACTAAATTGAGTAGAAATAATAGGCTTATTCAAGCGGCCCTCACACAATGACACCGAGGCAGGTCATATCAAAGGCTGGCCTGAGGGCCGGGGGGACACAGCACAGGGGGAGGGCTTTCAGAGGACGGGTGACGGCACTGTCATGGAGCAGGGGACCCCACTGACAGACACCTGGAGGAAGGGAGGGGGGTCAGGGGTTTGGATGGGGCCCAGAGGCACTGTCATTCAACAAGGGTTGGAGGTTGATGACAGCCCTCGGGTCATTGGGTACCGAAGAGCCTCAGCGGGGTCGAGGGAGAACCAGAGAGCAGCCCAGGGTTGGTGGGACATGTTAGAAAAATCAATCACACGTCTGACGTCTTGACTTGCTGGTGTTCGGTAGTTTCAATCAAATACTGTGTGTTCTGCCATATTTCTTTGTTTGCTTTACAACTTTTTCTGTTTTTTAATTTTTTTGTCTTAAATGTTAATTTATACAAAAATGCATATGAAATTATTTGAATACCTATTTTATGATAAGCATAAGTAAATTCAAAATTGCCAGGGTGTTATATAACTATACTGCTTTAATAACTAAAAAAGAAGCCTTAACTTTAATAGGTATTAACTTTAATATAATCTTGCATTATTTTGTTTGCAATTCTAATATTTTTTATTCACTAAATAAAGAAATAAATTATCAATATCAAAAATCAGTATAATATGAGAGAAAATCCCTGCAGATCCTTATGATCGTGTGAGGAGTTCAGTAAATTTCTCAATAGTATTTTGACATAATCTTATTTTGTTTGAAATACATTTTATTTCCCCATAACTGCTAAATAAACAAACAAACAAACACAATATAATATCAGAGAAAATCCATGACTGTGAAAGTTCAAGCTTCTGATATTTATGAAATAATAGTTCATGATATGTGTTTAAAAAAATAATTATATAAGAATAAAAAACACAACTTTTTAGAGTTTTTTTTTTTTTTTAAGAGTAATTTCATCAACTTTTATTGAAATTAACTATTAAACTATAACAGCTTGAATTAAAAAAAATCAGATTTCTAGTGTTTTAAAATGATTTTCCCTTTATTTATCATGGACACTCGCATCTCACTGAGACCCTTGTATGTTTGATTACTTGCTGTGTGTTTGTGTGTGCCAGTCATTTTCACTGCCAGCCATTAGTCACTATGTGGCATAAAGTGCTGCCTTTGCATTATAGAAGCAGCTGCTTTTCGACAGGCTGCATGAGTAAACAATAGCCCACACTGAAATGGACAAAACAGGCCAAGACAGTGTAAAATCACCCCATGAATACACCATGCACACTCCCAAAGTCAAAGGGTGTCCAATTGGCTCATGAATACGCACTCACTCCCTCCGCCGAAGGGAAACCAGGCATTTGTTAAAGGGAGTGTGTTGTCTGTGTGTAACAATATGAGAGACGGCATATCTGATCAACACAAGCATTCGCACCGTGTAGGGAGGTGACGAAGCTGCCCCTCCTGTGGGCTTACATGAGCTGTGCTTCAGACAGCTGCTGGAATTCAGCTGTGCTTGGATCAACATGTGTCCGTCACACATTTTGTATTTGCATTTGTTATTTCAGATAACATTATAATGAATCTCTGAGTCTGAACTGTTATGTACATTTATGCATTTAGCAGACGCTTTTATCCAAAGCGACTTACAGTGCATTCAGGCTAACACTTTTTTACCTAACATGTGTTCCCTGGGAATCAAACCCACAACCTTTTGCGCTGCTAACACAATGCTCTACCACTGAGCAATAGAAAGAGAAATTCCCATATTCAGATGGAGGGTTTCCTGTCACTTTCACTGCAAGATGACTTAAGGCAAAATACATAGTTGAACACAGGGTAGAGAAGACTAGAATAGATTCATAGTAACGTTAGATGGTATGCGTGAAAAAAAAAATCCCCATTGCGATGATAGAGATATAAAACATCCCTCCAGATCAGATACACTAAACGTGTTTAAGCAAGCAAAATCTTTTACAATTAATTTATTGTTCTCTTCAGCCTGTTGTTTTTCCGCTTTCGTATTTATGGTGTAATGTCTAGACATTACGATGTGTTGGGTTTGGTGCTCTACCTTTAAGATAAAACTCTATGTATTAACTCATCTTCACCAATATTGATGTATGTTGTTGTTTTGTTGCCGGAATGACACAATGATCTCATGTGGGATCAGGGTACTGAGGAATTCAACTGGGTAGAAATGTTATGATCAGTGACAATAGGATGTGGGAATGTTAGTCTATTATTGAAATGTATTTTGATTAAATGGTAAATAAAATTTTGGTCAACAGAGACAATGGCGAACAAAAGTAAATAAAGATGCTTTGTTTTTTTTTCCGTCTTTTTGGCATTTTTTTCTAATTTCCTTTATTTTTTTTTTATTTTTTTTTTACATTTAGATTACCTTTGCATCATCCAGTGCACACCTAAAGCAAATATTTAAAAGTGCAATATTTATTTTTGTAACTGTTATCCTTTTTCATACTAATAATGCTGTAATGCCTAAATTCACTTTTTAACATCCAAAAGCACTCATTTATGGTTTAAGTGTTTTATCTGTTATACGTTTAGATGTAATAATATAAAATATTTACATCAGCTATTTCTTGCTTAAAATAATCATCGGCTTAAAAGTATATATACGCATATATTAGTGCTGCCAAATGCTTAATTGCGATTAATCGCATCCAGAATAAAGGTTTTTGTTTACATAATATATATGCGTGTACTGAGTATATTTATAATGTATATATAACACACACATTCAGTGTATATTTAGAAAATATTTACATGTATATATTTATATTCATATTATTTAATTTATATATACATGTATTTAATACATACACAACTTATTTTTCTTAAATATATACATGCTTGTGTTTTTATGTATATATATACATAATAAATATACACAGTACATACACATGTCATGTAAACAAAAACTTAGATGCGATTAACTGCGATTAATCATTTGACAGAACTATATATATATATATATATATATATATATATATATATATATATATATAATAAAATATAATATATTAATTATTATATATTAATATAGTATACATATATTAATTGAAATTGTCCGAATATAACAAAAATAGGCCTGGAATAGGCATAAATATTGATTTCATACATTTTAATATTAAAGCCACATAGTGCCGCATTTTATAGCAGCTTCTTTACAGACATATTGTGCATAAATTTGGCCTATTATTTTAGTCAAAATGTGCTCATAGTTCTAATCAAACATATATTATGAATGATAATTTCTTACGTGTCATTAAAAAGACCGCATTTCAGTTCCCATATATTTACATTCATACACACAGGATTCAGAACACGTATAGTAGAGTATGACATGAGGAGTGAGTTTAGCAGCAGGGAAATTCTTTCTGAATCAAACTGGAAAGTCTTCTCCAATTGCATTTGAAACTGTAATTCAGTCAGCTGCGGCCAGCTCCATCTGTGTATGCGAATTTGTGTGTGAGTGTATGTGTGTGTTTAGAGTGGCTTTGTGGGCTGAAATGGAGAGCCTTTGGTAAGTGGCTGATTGGAGGGGAAGTCTGTCGGTTTGGCACGTGCCTTGTCCCATGGGACATGTGATAGCCCGGTGCCCACGCACCAGCGCCAGTCTGTGCCAGCAGGGGCTTTCATTTCATCCTGCCTGTGCCAGCCATGTGGAATTTCTTTAACAAAGATCTGAAGGCCTGGCTCTTTCCAAACAAAAGGTCATGCATGACGGCCTTCAGAAGTATTGTTCTGCTTGATTTCAGATGAATGGAATATGGTGACATACTGTTTTGTTTTTTTTTAAAGGAAAGAGAACTTCTACTATAGGTGCTATGGTATCTATATCAGCATATCAAAATGTTTTGGCTTTAAAGAAATACTTGTTCATCAGAGAGAAAGAGAAGTGCGGCGTTAATGCATGCTGATCTTTCAGCGTGAAGACTCTTGCTCTGCTCTGTGTCCATTGTGGATCCTTTACCACTGTGCTCTTCCTGCTTTCTCCTTCACATACCAGAGGAGTTCAGGGGCATCTCCACATCTGACCCTGTCCTCTACAGCTCAGGGATGGGCTTTCAAACACAGCCAGCTCCCCGTCACGCCTGGAGCCTCACCAATTGGCTCTGACTCGGGGCAAAGAGAGACGACTCCTCCTTTCTGGACATCATTCTGGCCAGTCGAAACAATTGTTGGATGCCTTCTATTGCAAACACCTGCTGTTTTACAGATAAAGTCCTTCACAAAAGCATCCAGACCTTGAAACGTGTTTCACTCACTTGCACTGTAATGCATATCTGTGGTATTTGTTTTTTATAAAAACTAAAACT
The DNA here is from genome assembly GCF_963082965.1 of Carassius carassius. Lineage (NCBI taxonomy): Eukaryota > Metazoa > Chordata > Actinopteri > Cypriniformes > Cyprinidae > Carassius > Carassius carassius. The sequence goes on from NC_081775.1 coordinate 14,737,887, forward strand.
AAAAAGGTTTTGTTACATGTGGCATTTTCATATTGTAATCCACATATTTTGATGTAGGAATGTATTTTTTTTTTTTTTTTTTTTTTTACAGTTCAATCTTTCTGTCCTTGGGCTTTTGACTCAAAACCCAATATGTACTGTATATATAGCCCTTGTGACATCTCAACGTGACAACTAGCCCCAGTCTCCTTTACAATCTTAAATGTTTATCACACGAGTCAGAAGAACAGCAAAGACTATCTTCAAAATGCAACAAAAGCAACAGAGGAAAAACATCCTTTGTTCACTGGTGGTCTCGGATGGTCTCTAGTGTGTGTTTGTGTGTCTTTTTCCCGCATTCCACCATCGCTCTTCGCTCCACCGTTCTCTCGCTTTTGCCATGGTTGCCATGGTGACATCTACACATTTCATGCCAGCCCCACACACTGCTGACATATTTGTTTGGCTAGTGTAACTCGGCCCCACAATGAAAGACGCTTTTCAGCATAACACCTCCTAATCTGGAATTGAGCTTTCTGAAGGGGCCTGCTGAGCACAAATTCAAATATAGTTTCTCTATGCTAATCTGGCTGGTAATCCTCCAGCCTTTGGGTCCCGATACATCCTGTCAGCAAAAAAAAAGAAAAGAAACCTTGTTTGTTTTTCATTTTCTCCAGCACTTCCCCCTCAAATGTAGCATTGTTTACCAGCACCGAGGAAGCATGACGCAGTTAAACCGATAACCAAGAGCTTTATTTTCTTTCGTCCACCAACGAATATCTATAGTGTGTTCCCATAGTGAAACTCAGCAATGCACCAAGACCAGGATCTCCTCGTGAGCTTTGCCCTCTGCTCCCCTGTAGCAGCTGGTCTTAGCATGTACTTGTAGCCATCAGCCGCCCAGACATCGGCTTGGTTAATATGTGCCTGCTATGGCTAACATATCCATCATGGAGGATGTGTGTACCCTCCCAGCTCTTTCTTGCAAACCGAGCTTCTTTTTCTCATTCATCACTGGTGGCTTTAATGTTAGCGAGTCCGCTGGTGAAGCCATGGCAACAAGGTTCTTTTAAGAGTTTTACTCTCAGGTTAAGTTCTCGAGGCATTTTGGCCTCTTGTGTTGAGTTGTAAAGATGGGCAACATTTACAGCACTGTTGTATTAGCTGAGGAAGAGTACAATATGAATGTTGGTTTTGGATCAACAGGTTTTTATGGTAATGAATTGCTAACTTACCTAAACCTATATGGCCACAATATAACCCGCTGATTTCCCAGCTTATGTAAAATAATGTTAAATATTTTTTTTTTAGTTTTAGTATATAATTTTAATTTTAATAGTTTTAATATATTTCTATATATTCTTTACTTCAGTGTCATTTACTTCATTATCATTCAGAAATCATTGTAATATGCTGATTTAGTGATTAAGAAAGATTTACTATTATGATCAATGTTGAAAACATTTTTTCTGCTTCATATTTTTATGGAGACCATTATATATAATATAATATAATATAATATAATATAATATAATATAATATAATATAATATAATATAATATAATATAATATAATATAATATAATATAATATAATATAATATAATATAATATAATATAATATAATATAATATAATATGTGTGTGTGTGTGTGTGTGTGTGTGTGTGTGTGTGTGTGTGTGTGTGTTCGTGTGTTTCAGGATTCTTAGAAAGAACTTAAAAAAAAACATTTATTCATTGAAATTTGTGTAAAATAATTATTTTTACAGTCACTTTTGGGTAATTGAATGCACCCTTGTTGAATAAAAGAATTAACCAAATATAGTAAATAATTTTATTTAAATATATATTAAAATAATTAATCAAATAAACTTAATTTTTTTAAATGAAATTTACATTTCTATCAAAATATTTTTTTTTCTTTCTTTCTTTCTTTCTTTCTTTCTTTGTTTCTTTCTTTCATTCATTCTTTCTTTGTTTGTTTCTTTCTTTCTTTCTTTCACACTGGCTGTTTATTAGTACTTATAAAGCTCATATCAATACCTTCTGGATGACCATATTTTAGATCCCTCAATCCTACCCCATAACTAAACTTATTAACAACTACCGTACTAACTATTAATAATCAGCAAATTAGAAGTTTGTTCAGGAAAACTCTTAGTAGTGAATATGTGTTCCCTATTCTAGGGCGGCAGTGGCTCAGTGGTTCATGTAGGTTGTCTACAAACCGGAAGGTTGGTGGTTCGATCCCCGGCTCCACCTGACCAAGTGTCGAGGTGTCCTTGAGCAAGACACCTAACCCCAGCTGCTCCCGACGAGCTGGATGGCACCTTGAAAGGCTGACACCACAGTCAGTGTATGAATGAGTGTGTGAATGGGTGAATGTGAGGCAAATTGTAAAGTGCTTTGGATGGCCATGTGGTCTGTTGAAAGCGCTATATAAATGCAGTCCATTTACCATTTTATTCTAAGTGTTACCTAAAAACCTAGTACTACATATATCTACAGTACAGAACACAGTATAGATGATCCCAACAAACTCATCCAGGGGCGATCTGTCAATAAATCGTGCGTTCCTCCACGGCTCCTATCTCTCCCACTGCCCCGTGAACTGACATGGACCTCTTCAGCAGCTTTTCATGGGGTCAAGAGAGCAGCTGTTGACTTTATAACTCTGCAGAGCCTGCCGCTTCACAGCTAGCTACAGACTTTAAACAGGTCTGTTAAATGTGCATTCGCCACATTGCAGCCATACAGTGACAAGACAGCCAGGGAAGGGGGTACACAAGTTTGGAATGCTCTTGTCAAGTCCACTGAAATATAACTTGCTAATAAGAAGTATCATTATAGAGGTAAAGAATGTGGAATGGGGACTGTATTGACTTTTATGGTCATATATTCTTTCTTTTTATTCTTCTTTTTCCTTACAGTCCTTGAGACTGTAAGATGTATTATGTCTATTGAATGTCAGCTGTAAAGGACAAAGCTGAAGATAAACCTACCGATGATTTTGTCTTTTCACATTGCATAAGTGCAATTGTAAATCAAAGAAGAAACCATGGAAAGCTTGGTTTCAGCACCTTGATTCTTAAAGAGATAGTCCATCCAAAAAAAAAAAAAAGGAATTTACTCACCATCATTTTGTTCTAAACTTGTATGACTATCTTTCTTCTGTGGAATATACATTTTGAAAGATTTCGAAGCGTAAATGTCAACGGGGTCCAAAAACAACACTGATCTTTTGGATTTTAATTGCAAAGACAAAAACAGACTTTCTTCGGTTAAATATATATTTTTTGCATTCCACAGAAGAAAAAACATCATACAGGTCATACCAGTAATTTTTTTCAGCAATCTATTTTTTTAATACAGACAATAAGATTCCATAAGTGTGACCAATTTAACATTCAAAACCCAGACACCCGATTAAACTATTAATTAAAGTGTCTTTTTTAATTAAAAAGGCCACGTAATAAAGAAATAAACAGTGATATATACCTTTTCAGAGTCCAAGTTGACTTTGTGGGTGTGGAGAATTTTCCCCTTTTGAAACAGGAGAAGGAATCTATAGGAATAAAGAAATAAGTGACAGTGCAAACAAACGAGTCCGGGTACATCTCCACGTCGACTAAGCCCTTGTCACAACGCATTCTCTTGATTTCAAGCTTAAACTAAGTCTCTGTCGCGTAAACAGACCCCCCACCTCAACACGCTAGCATCCAAATACTGACAGGGTCATTCCTGCTAATTAAAACGAAGGTAAACACACTTCTTTTTCACTTTCTCGGGATATAGGGGGTCAGAGAGAAAGGAGGAGAGGACACACATATGCGCACAAGCGTCTTTCCAGACTCTGCTTTTGGTAATCCACTATTTATTCATTCCGGGTAAACTCCACAAGATGGACAGGGCACGGTTCTCCATGGCGGAAAAGGGGGTTGGGGTGTGTTAGCAGACAAGCTTCTCCAGTATGGAGCTAAGGAATTTTTCATTAGTGAACAGCTGGGTCACAAGTGGCTCCAAAGCCATCTTAATATTGTGTAGGCCCACAGATTAGGCTGCCCTGAAAAGGAGCCAACGCGTGACGTTCTCCACCGAATACCGCCTTTGCATATTTGCAAAGCCCTCGCTTCAGAACACCTTATATTACTGTTTGTTTTATTTCTCAGAAGAAGGCCCTCCAGGGTCAATAGTAATTATGAAGCCCTCTACTCCAAATGTTGCTTTTTAACCACTTCAGCGCTGAAGAATTCCGCTCATTGTTTTCCTTCTCAAGTGTGTCTTAGGAACGGATGGGAACGGTACACTAGATCAGTGACTCAGAACTGGGCACCAATTCATGATATCAACTGGTACTTTGATATACTTAATGCTACATGTTCAGAAAATATGGCAATGCATTTTTTAATTGGATTTCTTATTTAAATGTAGTTGAATATGTATTAAAAATTACTATTTTATTTTTATACTATTATTATATGGTGGTCTAACATTGTCCCTGTTCTTCATCCAAAAGCATGTCATCCACTGGCGCTAATGCCAAGGATTTGGTCTGACCATTGTTCCTTTCATTAGGCTATCTATGGGAAGTTATGGTTCATAGCATATGTTATGCCATCTGAGAGTTATTAGTCCCACTGTAAGCAGATTGTCTGCAGTGGCCTGCACAGCAAGAAGGCCTGTTAGACCTCATTTAAAGTGGCTTGGAAGGGTGAACCACTGAGTTATTAGTATTATTAAACAGGTACAGAAAACTTTACAGGGAGCTCTTTGTCTGTTTGTTTTACAAAATCTCTGCCATTTTTCTTTTGTTCCTTCCATTTTTGAGTTGATTCAAGAGTCTTCGCTTGCCTCTCTCTCTCTCTCTCTTTCTCTTTCAGATGCTCTCTCATTTGCAGTGCATGTGCTGTAAAGATGTCAGGTCTCCAACGGGGCCAGAGAGGAGATGAGCATTACTGCAGGCTTAAGTTACAGAGCAGAACGCTGTGATGAGAAGCAGAGCAGTCTGCAGAGCTCTGCCCGTAACTCACGCACTTCTGCCTCCTTTACAAGGGAACACGCTGTAGCACAATGACAAAGAGTTTGGAAGATGCTAAAAGGGGAAAATTCACTGATCTTTATATCTATGAATCTCGTCTTTTCTCCTGATGAAAGAGACCTCTAAAAAGCTGGTTTGTTGGTCTTAAGATGTATAGGATGGTCTCCTGGCCTTGCCAAACTCATTAGGCTGGTCTTTATTGATGGTTTTGAACATGTTTTTAACTATCGAGGCTATGAAACCAGCTGGTCAACCAGTTAAATTAGCTAAATACTAGATACCAGACCAGCCTAAATACTAACTATAGTGTCATCTTTTATCAACAGGGAGCTGAAAGTGTTTAGCTGGTCAACCGAACCAGGTAAAAGGTGCTCAGATTCTCATCTTAAACCATCAAAACCACCTCAAGCTTTTTGTTTTCAGAAGGGATTTGAATGCTGTTTGATCTAAACTTGTGATCAGCATTATAATAAAGCAACCGATGATTCTCCAAACTCTCAGCATTTTATGTTTATTTATAAATCAGATTCAGATGGGTCAGATCTTGCATACAGTTCCTCGTGCTCACGCCCACTCAATCCCCCTTTTCTTTCATGTTTCGTGAGAGGCAGCACTGTCTCTTTGTACATAGGAGCTGTGGTTCTGCATTGAACATGCTCACTGGAGATCTACAGCTGTCCAAACACACACTGTGTACCTGTCTGCCTGATGCCCAGGCTTAGCTGTGTACTCAACCTCCACCACTCACGGCCCTGCTGTCCTTTTCATATCAGTGCAGCCATCTCTCCTCACTCATCCTTCAATCTTTTGTGAAATTTTTTGTGAACTGTTAGATTTTTTTTCCTTTATCCCCATATGATTCAAAAGTTTGGGGTCACTAAAATTACAAAAATCTATTCATCCAAAAATATAATCTATTCATCCAAAAGTGTCATTTAAAAAATATTAAGCAGCAGAACTGTTTTCAACGTTGATGATATATATATATATATATATATATATATATATATATATATATATACATTTCTTGAGCAGCAAATCAGCATATTAGAATGATTTCTGAAGGATCATGTGACACTAAAGACTGGAGTAATGATGCTGAAAAGTCAGCTTTGCCACCACGGAAATAAAATACATTTTGAAATATATACAAAATAATGTCATGATATTACTGACAACATTACTGTTTTGATCTAATAATTGCAGCAATTAAATGCAATTGTTTTCTTTCAAAAACGATAACAAAATATTACCAACCCCAAACTTTGGCCAGCGCATATTGGTGTAAATTGTGGTCAGATTTTTATTTTTCTTCTTTTGAGTATAGTGCATCATTGCTTTGTTCCAAAATCTAATGTGCTGCCTAAATAGACAGCTTTCAAGGCATAATAAATGTGAAGACTGTTGCATGAGGTAAAGGCAGTATTTGCATTGCATGGCAATCCCAGAATGTACAATTTTTGAGAAAAAAATAAAATAAAGATGGCAGTCAAGGCAAAATTTAGCTTGAATATAAACTCAATCCAAGGTAATATATAATAAAGTTTATGTACCATGTTATTAAAATGGATATTTGTGCAGTTAGAATATGGCTTTAGCTTAGCAACATGCTAACATTAAACTTTATTGAAAGGAATTAGGACTCATGCTAATTGTTGCCTATGGAGAGTGTTCAAAATCAGTCATTTATGAGGTTCAGTGATAGTATAGACAGCAAGACAGCTGACTAGGTTTTGAATCAGAGATACTATGTCTCCAGATACAGTTTGACCAGTAGACTGTCTTTTCTGCCCAAATTTTCTCACAGAAATATGCGAGACAGCTTGATTTGTGTTAACTCTGCCTGTGAATGTTGCATTTTGCCCTATGTTTCACTGAAAGGCATTGAGGTAAGTGTGTAGACACTGATACTCTCCCTCAGCCATGACTCCTACAATTACGAATGACCCCTCAAGTTACTACGTCTTTCAGTTCACCGGAGCAGAAAGCATTATTGATTTAACCTCTTGGAAAACTCATCGTATTTTTGAATACATCTCCTTACGTTGTGATACAGCTCAGTTTGTCAGATCAATAAGGGCGTTCAGCCACGCATGGAATATTTTCCTGTCAGGAGCCGCACGAAACATGTGTTTCTGTGAACAGAAGAGAAAATTTTACATGTCACAAAACCACTTTTCAAAAGAGTAGGACAGAACCCTGAGGCACTGATTTCATTTAAGTCCTCAAACATCACTTGAGTTTTTGGATCTAAAGCACACTCAACAACACAGATTGAACATGAAATATGTTGTATAATGAGAGTTACCAGTCAGATTGTGTATGCTGGCGATGTTGATGGCCGTAAAGCTGTATTGGGGATTTCTTCAGAGCATAAAGTGACATTGATCCACATCCTCGTCGCATTGATTGCGGTGATTAGATGTTCTGTGATGCTCATCATTCATTTCAATTGTCTTAAATGGCAGATTCATGATGGTGGGAATTCATGTGCACGCCATATAACAGTTCAGGTGTTGAATTCTGTGGGGTAATAAATCAGCTGTTGCAAAACAAATATGAATAACAATCCCTGAAGCCAGCCAGCCAGCCACCTACCTGTGCTAAAAACCTCCCAGCATTCTTAGATGCACAAGACAATGGTGTCATAGACCAAAGGAGAACCTGTCTAGGCAAATCCGCTTTTCCATCACAGCGAGGCAGATGATCACACAACGTTTTTCGTTGGGATGGTGACTCATACCACAGCTTACGAGCCATTTGTTAGCCACAAGGCATATCATCAACACCCCACAAGCTTCAAAAACAGTTTGCTTCTAATTTGATAGATATTTTAAACGAACAGGGGACAAAGTGAGAGATGGAACGTGTCTTCTGAGATCTTCACTCAGTGTTCCTCAAGAGAAAAAGAGCCCAAAGATTGTCTGATGGAGGATAACACCTCTGGGCCAGTAATGAAGGTGCACATTCTCCTCTAATGTGTTTTACTTTTACCTGCTGGGAGTTTAATTAAAAAACAAAGAGCCTCAATTTAAAGCCCATTTCTATGCTAATTTAGTATAGAGAGGGAGGTGATTAAGCAGCTTTTAGCCTTGACTTGAGCTTGCCCAGGGGAACGTGGTGGAGATACTCTTTATTTTCCTTCATTAGTTCACACTGTAATCTCTCCACGCCGAAGAGAAACGCTGATACTAAGCAGTAATAGAGGCCCATTTCCTCATGGATTATTAAAGAGAAGTTTTACTTTAATGATTATGGTATTGGTCTAATGAAACAGCATTTTTTAGTCTGTGTTTAAAGTTTAAGGACTTGAGTTATAATCAATTGCATTTAATCTCACCCCCCAAAATGGAAGAAGCGTTGCAGTTATTCTTAAAGGATATTAAAGAGCAAAGATTTTATGGCACACTAAACCAGTAGAAACTTTATCTATGTTAGTCGTTCACAACCAAGTCATGATATTGGCTTGGAGTTGTACTCAGTTTCACATGCTGATTTTAAGTGCTCATATTTACTTAAGTAATATAAATGTACTTTAATTTTATAGTCTTTTCAATTATAAACTGCAAAATGTGCAGAATGACCAGCAGTATGTAAGCGCAATCAGCATTTGTATGTGTGGAAAGTGTCACGGCATGTCTTAATCAGATTCCTAGCTCAGCAGTAAGAGCAAATTATTCTAGTGTAACGATGGATGATATCATAAAAATAAAATATCAATTCTGATTCTAATGACAGGATTATGTACTATTCAAACTTAAGAAAATGTATTGAAAATGTAAATTTAAAGTGGATGGATGGATGGCAACAACAGTCCATGAAAAATGTTATACAACATTGCTGTACCTATATACCTCTCAAACATTAAAAAATGCAAATTTTTTAAGAATTTTCCAAAGAATATGCACCATTCAGAAATAGTTTTTCCCCCCACTTCTAATCTGTTACTGTGAAGTTGCCCTAAACTGTTTTCTCTTACTTTTCTTTGGATCTCTCTTTCTGTGTCGGTACCCAGGATACAAGATCCATTTCACAGATGAACAAAACAAAACAAAACAAAAAAGATCATAGAAGCCATGTAGCCTGTAACTAGGTAGCTCCCAGATGCAGTGTCCATCAACTCTCCTTCAACCGACCCCCCTCACAAACACCTCAGCGTTCGTGTCTTCATGACTGACACGACCAGAACACATCGCAGGCCTGGGGGGCTCAGTTGAAGAAGCCTGGGGGGACTGACTGTCTTCAAAGTGATTATTTACAGCTGTTAGACAGAGCCGTTGATGGAAAAGTGGTGACATAAGAATCCATTCCGAAATTGTTACAGGTTTTTTTATTTTTTTTATGCATGTTCAGTTCAGACGAGAGGATAGGTGGGGATGAGAGCATATGTTGCAAAATGTACGACGATTATCGAGCTGCACACTCCCCCACACCTCTCTCCCTTCTCTAGACTCATCTTTAATCTCCTCTGGGTATGTGATCCTTATCAGCGAGTTAGAGCCATGGAGGGAAGAGCTTCAGTGGTCGGGAAATCATTGGCAACATGTGGTGAAAGCTTTAAGATGTTGTCACACTTTAAGTTGTTCAGAAGCTTTTCAAAGAGAAAGCGCGTACTTCAACAGCAACCGTTCCAAGTGGAATTGGAAGGTGAGGGCCTAGACGTTTTTTTTTTTTTTTATCACAGAAATATCTTCCTTTGATGAGCCGTCAAACGCTCTGTCCGTGCAAGACACAGACACCCTGCAGGGATAATATCATGTCAGAAAACAGGGAACGTGAAGGAATTTGGCGCTTTTGAATGTAATGTACAGGATAATAAGTTTGGGACATAGCGCATGCCAGATTCAAACCATTATTATTATTTTCTTTTTATTTAACAGGGATTTTTATTTATTATTATTTTTTTTTATTGAACTTAATTTGGTACCTGTTGCTCTAAGATTCCAAGGTTGGACATTTCTTTTCACAAAACAGGTAGTCTTGGTGCATGAATACCGATTCTTCTGGCGATTACACTGGACTGTGAGAGTCTGGAAGCTGATAATGATCTTTTCTGAAGTTATCTGTGTGGATTATCTCTGATTTGACTCGTAGGGTCTGGATCTGGGAGGGTCTGAATCAATATTGGCATGGCAATGCCTGAATTGTGTCTGTTGATCCAGATGCGAGGGTCTTATCTGCTAATCGGTGCGCTCAGATCTATGCTATTGAGTTTACATTCTCAGGACAAACAAATTGGGTGTTTGAGGGACTTTAAATCCCCCCCCCCCCACCAAGAAAATAATCCTGTTTGTCTGTGTTTTTCTTCCCCCTTTTTTGTTGTAATTTGTATTAATGACTCAGTATAGTCTTTGCTTTATACAGTAATTCATCATTCACACACATTATTCACTCTCCTCATAGTATCCAAAATAAGTTCTATTTCAAAACTCGGTCATCTGCCTTGCAGTCTATTGCTTACTATGCCTTCCATCTAGATTGAAAATGCTATGGACTGATTTGTTCTACATAGGCAACTACATAGCAACTCTGCACTGATAACTTGACTAGTAGTTTAGTGTTAGCATGTTGCTAAGCTAACATCACAATAATCAAAATTTGCAATAAAATACATATCACATACAAAAAAATTGGGTGAAATATGCAATTTTTGAGTTGTTCAAATTGTTTTGGACACTTTTTGACTCAGTGTTGAATGAAATGTATATTTATAATGATTTCACTTTGTACGCCATCTTGGATTCATTCATTCAGCTTGTGGCAATTTTTTTATCAGTGAACGATACATATATAGGTACTATATATCTATAATACTGTATATGCTGATTTGTTCACTATCCTAATTCCTTTTTTTTTTTTTTTTTACTTAAAAAGCATGATCGTATAAAATGTAATTTGTATTGGTATTGGTTCAGTATAGCATGGCTAGAGTATATTTATATGTTCCATGAAGTTTTTTGTTGGTTTGTTTGTTTGTTTGTTCGTTATTTGTCATATTTGTTTATAATAACATATTGTTATTACTTATTTAATTTGATTTATTTTAGATGTTTTATTAGGCACCTCAATAATGTACATGATTCTTTAGACTCTTTTTGCTCCTTGAGACCAATAGCAGAAAAAATTGGGATCTGTAGATCTTGAGTTTTGTGTGTGGTGGTAGTACTTTCCCTCACTGTAGAGGTTTATTAAAAAGGCCCAGATGTGGAGATGCATCTGAAGGATTCTACTCTCTAGTCTCTTTTCAGCTTTCATCTCAAACCACAGGACAGAAATCCTCTCCAGAAGAAGTGCGGCATCCCAGTAAGCACTGTTGTTGTTTACGTCTGCCCTAACGTCTGGTCTGCTCCACCCCTGCGTGCCCATACTCCGTTGCTCACCCAGGCTCAGGGTCGTCGGACTAGTGGTAAAACCAGTACTGATTACCTTGGCCCCAATGTAAGAGAGGGCCCTTGAAAAGTCTGGAATATATATTTTCAAAGGGGGGGGGGCATTAGGACTGCCCGGGATCTTGTGTAGCGCCCCTGCCCAGGCTAATCAGGTAATGTTACGGGGGATTGAGAGCAATGCACTCCTTTGCCTGCTCACACTGCGGTGTTGTTTTAAAGTGCATTCTTTCGACGCTGAACTTGGAAAGGTATTAAAGTGGGATTAGGGGCTCCTCCACAATCCAGCGCTTGTATCATTCACTGGGCTGCTCTCTTTCACCCCCCTAATCCCGGCCGCCTCCCTCTCTCTTTCTGTTACCCCCCGCCTCTGCCCTGTTTGATTGTGGCGATCAGTGGGAGTTGAATTGACTGTGCCTTTCAAAAGGAAAAAAAAGGGGTAGGGTTAAACCCTACTTCACTGCTCCCTGCTAATTCCCCTTGTTCCTCCAAGAAGGATTTACTTCTGCTGCCAGCTTGTGAAAGGCTTTCTCTGCCCATCCGAAAAGTTAGCCGTCGCCTTCCTGCAGAGGTGTGGTTGCTATAGCAGGGGCGTCATGCGTGGCTATTCCATCAGAAGTCCCGCTGAGAATGGGGAACAGGTCAGGGGGGCTGACGACAGCCAAAAAGTCCGGATTAGATGCCGGGACAAAGCAAGGACAGGAAGATTCCAGAAGGAACAAATGGGAATTACAGCAGCAAAAATAATGCAAAGTGACAGAGAGGGGAAATAGAAAAATAATGGCTTACAAGATTAGAACTGGTGGGGAAAAAAGGAGGTGAAAAGAAAAGAGGCGGATGAAAGGGAATGTTTTCATTTGGATGAGAAGGATCCTGAGAGCAGGGCGGTGTCGAGGTGAGCAGGGGAAACTAGAAAGTGTCACCACTTCTCAATAGGGTTAATTTCCTGTGCTTTCTGGCCTTTTTCTCTCTGGAGTCTTTGACGAGGATTCGCATTGTTGTATGAATGTTCAAATCATGATGACAGATTCATTATTCTGTCTGACTTGTTTGACAGATCCGGCGTGTAACTGGTTAATCTAGCCAAAATATTACGTCAGCCATTGTTCAAAGCGAATGCTGTGTTTGGATGTGTTTAGACAGCAAAAACTCCATAAATATGATGGAATGTGCAAAATCATCTTGTTATTGTTACCAACTCATCTTCTTTACAGATGTTTCGCCAGATCATATCACAGCACTGTGGTCTTCGTGCCAAAAATTACAACCATGCTAATCTTCAATACTTGATTTGTGGGGGGAATATAATTCTATTTTCATGTGATTAATGAAATCTGTATGGATGTAATTGCTTGAACAATTGGGAGTAACCACAACAGATCAGGCCGTGTCTAAACACAAAATGATGAAGGAGTGTTTCTTAGAATTATTCCTTCACTCAGATTGGAGAAAGAAGCCAGGTAGATGGATATCCCACAAAGACAAGAGAGTTGTTGGCATGGCAACAGTTTAGTTAGGATTAATAGCTTTTCAATGGCAAATACAAATCTTCTAATCTTCTTATTGTCCCACAATAAATAAAAGATTATAAACTTATGTTCATCCTGCTAATGCCAGTAACCATATTGTTATTCTCCCAAAAATATTGAGTTCTCAAAGTTTTGGATCCCGAAGATCTCAAAATATGATGACCCACTTGTAAAAGAGTTAAAATAAAATCCCATTTATTAATCTCATTAATAGTAAGTATAATATTATTAAGAGAACATATACTGAAATAATTGATAATAAGCCAAATTAAACTATATATTTTCATGTGATTAGAAAATATTAACCGACTCAAGTTTGCCAGTTGTTTTCCAGAATTAATAATGATGCTGCTCCATAAATGGCAAGATGATTCCACTGTATGCCATATCATTTTATTCTCATGACATCTCAAAGGACGCCCATAGAAAGTCTGACATGCAAAACAACAGTCGCGAAAAAAAAATGCCCGGCTATACAAAACTCCAACAAACAGCGATGCAGCTGGTCGTGTGTCCAGCAGGCTGTCATTAGCAGTCCCCCATCACCATCTCACAATGAAATTACCATCACAAAACCCACCATATTTACACATATTCATCTGAACTCATATTAACACATATTCATCACTGTCAACCAACCCTGTCCACCATCAACAGAATATGATGATGATGGGCATTCTCCCTGTCTCTCCCTCCTGATGAACAATGCCATGGATGAAATGCAGAGATACGCACAAGCGCCTGGGCAGCTGTCCTACCAGGCAGAGCAAACAAAAGAACCAATGCTAATAAATCAGCTTTTATGGGCTGGACACTGTCACACACCCACTTCCTGTAGAGGTGGGCTCCCGCTGAACATCACAAGATGAGAGAAATGTATTGCGGCTTAGCATACGATTTAAGAGTTTATCTGACAGGAGATCAGTTCATAGTAACATAGTGTAAATTTGAAATAAATATGAGTGTGAAAAATATTTTTGTTTCCATTTTAATATTTATTGATATATATTTTTTTCTCTGATCAACAGGTTGTTGTCTAATCACAAAAAAATTTAATAAAATAGAAATCTATCAAAAGAATTTTGGTTGCACTTTATTTTACAGTACGTGTACTAACATGTACTTATAGTGTACTTACAGTGTATTTATCTTAGAAAGTTCTGGTATTACAAGGTAACTACATGGGGCAGGGTTAGGTTTAGGGGTAGGTTCAGGGTTAGTACCTAGTTATTGTAGTCATTGTAATTACTATAATAAGTACATAGTATGTACATGAGGAACAGGACTGTAAAATAAAGTGCTACCAAATTTTTTTTAAGACATCTCTTCCCTAAAAATTACTTCCTGTTTTGGTAGCATTGTGTGAGTGGCGCTGGAGCCTGTCTAATCACTGATGTGAGCAGGGTAAAGCCAGTGGAGCTGAGGGCCCATGCCACTGATTGAGGTTTGCTGGTGCATTGGGTCGAGAGGTGATCCCGTATTTCCTCCCATTGGGTTCTGCTGAAGCGTTGAGGAGTTAGTTATCCAGGCAGCATTAACAGATGAGCCAGTATCAAAGCTGATCGCTCAGGGGCTCAACCTCCTGCCCCCTGCCCCCTGCCCCCTGCCCCCTTAATCACCACACTATGATAGAAAAGCACATGTAAAGACATTCACTGTGTTGTGATGCCTTCTGAAGCTTTACTCTTACTGTAGTTTTAAATCTCTTAAAGGGGAAGTTCACTCAAAAAAAATCTATCGTTATTTACACACTGTAATGTCATTTCAAACCACTATGCTGTTTGTTTTCTCACCATGAAAGTAGTGCAAATATTTGAAAAGGAAATATGACAGAATTCAACTATTTATGAGGCCTGTACATTGCCATGAAACATTCGGGGACATTGGGCCCTATCATACACCCGGCGCAAGTGCGCATAGGCGCAGCGCAAGTGTGTTTGCTAGTTTCGCATTTTCCCGTCCAGCACCATGTCGTTTAATTAGCAAATGCATTTGCGCCCAGTTGTCTAAAGTCTAAAATCAATGGCGCAATAATTGTTTTGTTATTTAAAGAGCGGGTTGGTAGAAAATGCGCCTCTGGGCGGGTCCACAGTGTGCGTTGACTTTGCTTATTACACAAAGGGATGCACAAATATGCCAAATATTAAAAACAAAAGGATTACAGTGTAAAATAATATTATTTTGTAGGCTACATAAATGTAAAATAGTAAAGATGTAAAATGTAAAAATGTAATGATGGATAGATGCAATTCAGCCTATTACTACTTATAATGATGAATAAAACTGGCTAATTAATTGAACAATCGTGCAAATACAAACACATATATATATATATATTAACTGACTCATCGCACGGAGCTTTGGTGGATTCCTGCTTGTCCCGTAGATGATCTGCTCACGTGCTTTAACTTTGCGCACGAGCAGACCGGTTTCTACGCTTGAGAAGCGTTCAGTTTTTTTGCCAACAAATTCCGCAATGTAAATTGCGATCCGCAAGCGCATTTCGCTCTTAAAGTGAATGGTTGGTTTATTGAACGTTACACCAATTACTCATTAAGAGAATAGGGACAACCCATTCAAAAATGTATTTAATGTTTTTCCATCGTTAAAATAGCAAAAGTGGATTTGGACACGCCCTGAGTGCACCTGCTCGTGCGCTTAACACTTTGCGTTAAGATCGTTAAAATAGGGCCCATTAAGATTTTATTTTATTTTGTAATTATGACAATTAATTCACATAAAATAGATAAAAAATGACACTAAAGATGGTTATAATATTAGAAATATTTCAAAGAAATAACTCTTTGAGGATTCTCTTCATCAACGAATCCTGAAAAAAAAAATGTGTAATGGTTTCCACAATAATATTCAGCAGCACAACTGTTTTTTTATCATTGATAATAAGAATTGTTTCTTAAACAGCAAATCAGCTTATTAGAATGATTTCCGAAGGATCATGTGACACTGATGACTGGAGCAATGATGTGAAAAATCAGCTTTGCCAACACAGGCATAAATTGTATTTTAATGTATATTAAAAAATTAAATATTATTTTAATTTGTAATAATATTTCAGATTTTGTTCTATTTTTACTTTATTTTTGATCACATAAATCCAGCTTAAATTACTCTAAAGGTCCTTCTACACTGAGTACCTACGTAATTTTTTAATGCATTTTTTTTCATTCTATCTGGATTGCTACAGATGCGAAAATGTAGAAAAAAGAAACCTGATCCAAAAAAAATTTATGACACATGAAAGTTTTGGAAGGAAGTGTGTGAGCGTGATCATATTTATTTTTTATGTGCAAAAGTTCAGAAGAGAATTTTCGGAGTGTGCCAAGACCTTAAGAAACTTCAAAAACATCTTACCAACCCCAAACCTTTTGAGCTAAATTTTGACCTTATGTCTTTTCAAACAGGTTTTTTGATCAATTTCACATTTCTCTCATTGTCTCTTTCTCAGGTTATTTGCGACCAAATGCAGCGGATGCCTGGAGAAAATCGCTCCCACAGAGTTTGTGATGCGGGCGCTTGAGTACGTGTACCACCTCAACTGCTTCTGTTGCTGTGTATGTGACCGACAGCTGAGGAAAGGAGACGAATTTGTACTGAAGGACGGACAGCTCCTGTGCAAGAGCGACTATGAGAGAGAGAAAGACCTCCTCGGCTCTGTCAGCCCTGATGACTCAGATTCAGGTATGAATACAGGCTAATCTCTATACCACAGACCATGATGCCAGCGTATTCATGAATCTATTTTTAGGGGAGTTTCAGAAGGCTTTCTTTGTTCTGTACAACACAGAACAAAGAAAACCTTCTGAAACTCCCCTAAAAATGGATTAATGAATAAGCTGGCATCATGGTCTGTGGTGTTTCGAAGAATGCTTCAACTGTTTTTTTGTTCATACAATAATTGCCAAAGCATTGCCTTTTATTGTATGGACAGAAAACACTAGAACCATTTTTAGAAATATAACAACATCCAGCAGATGAAGAGCAGTTCTGACAGAGAGAAGCCACAAGTTGTTGGAAAGAAGAAGAAGAGCTTGAATCTCTTTGATTCAAGAAGAAGAGCTTGAATCTCTTTGAGTGACAAGAAGGATTTTATGCCCTGCTCTTATCAGTCCCTCATACTCTTTTTTCCTCACTTCACCGTAATGAGGCATCTCCCCAAGCCTCACTTTTACCATCCCCATGTGGATCTCATTTAAACGCATGCACACGCACACAGCCCACTCTCTCAAACACAGAGAAATTAGTCAGATGATTCAACAAGACTCCGTCAACTTTCTGGGACATTTGTCTATTTTCTATTCTACATTAGTATGTTTTTATTTTTGGTATGCACTGTATTTTTTATGTTTCTAAGTTGACCTGAATGCTTGAAGTGAAGTGTAATTTCTAAGAATTCATTTAGTTTGCAGTACACCACAGAAAAAGAGATCAGAAACAGATGAGAGAGAGGACCGAATCAGCCCATCTGATTGTATCTCCCGCTGAACACTTAAAAAGGCCAAACCATTTGCAGGCCTAATCACCAGTGATGTTCACTGCTGATGCCACAAAAGCCACTAGTGCCAAATTGCAGAAGCCCTTAATGTCGAAAAAACAGTCATGCTGGGAACGTGCCCATTTGGGTTTTTAACTTTTGAACCAGGCCACGTTATGGAGTTTGGCACCTTTTTTTTAATTACTATTATTATTCTATTAAACACAAGCTGATGTGGCTTATTGGATGAAACCTCCACCCACTGAACAATAAAGCCAATCCCCCGTTTGACTATAATAATTACAGTAGGAAAGCCAGGAGCCATTTTGTGAATATGGCACATTAGCTGGACCTACTGAGAGAGATTATCATGACACAGGGCAGGCTTGATTAACCCGCCCGAGGATCACCTTAGACTAATTGAGACACTTTGATTAGTTCATATGAACAGGCAGTGTACATTTTGTTATATGAGGCGAGATATTGAACTTTATGGATTGGCGAACTTAAATTCTGCTCACATAGTGTTCTTTTTGCGAGCATGTTCACTGTTTGAATTTGTGATTTTGCTATCTGATTCAGTTCCCCTGGATATTAGACCTCTTTTCCAATATGTACTCCACTTACAAAACTTCCCCAAAATGTTGCATCCCCTGTGCGTTGGATTCTTATAAAAGATTTATATTGTGTAAAACAGCCAAGGCCATGCACTATTAATTTTAAATGACACAATGTCCAGTCCAATGACAAATTCACATACTTCACAGTCAGAGTTGCTGTTTTGCAGTTGATGTGACCCACTCATGCACTAATAAATTGATAACAAAAGTATTAAAACCACATGTGTCTCCTTTCATTATGGATGCTCTGTGACTAAATATCTTAAAATTGAAAAGAACAAAAACATCATGAATGATGGATTTCTTTCCAGAGAAAAGCGAAGATGAGGAGCTGGATATCAAGCCGGAGAAGGGCTCAGGAGGAACTGGGAAAGGAGATGATGGGAAAGACCCAAGAAGACCTAAGCGACCGCGTACCATCCTCACCACGCAGCAGAGACGTGCATTCAAGGCATCCTTCGAGGTTTCTTCCAAACCCTGCCGAAAGGTGAGATCAGTTTCCTCCATCTCTTGAACACCATCTTTCTATCGAAGTAATTGACTACTCCAAGAAAATAAAATGGGTATCTATGAAGAAAATAAGAAATAGTGAGATATAAATTTGCAGTTGTGATATCACAATTACTTGAAAGTTGCAATTAATGACGCAATTCTGAGATAGGAAGTTGCGATTAAAATTTTTTGTCCGAGTTATGATAAACACTGTAACATACGTACATTGTGAGATATTGCAATTGTGTAAAATAAAATGAGAAAACAATCACAATTACAAGATATGTAGTTGCAATTGCAAGATGTAGTCATATTGTAAGAGAAAGTTACAATAACATGGAATAAAGACTGTGACAACATCCCAATTGTGAAATAATATGAAATTGCAACTGAGATTTGAAGTTATAGTTTTAATAAATAATTACTGTAACATTGTGAGATAGTCTCAACTGTAAGAAATAAAATTGCAGTTGTGAGAAATAGTCACAATTATATTAAAGTTTTGAGATATGTTAATAAGTTGCAGTTCTGAGATGTAAAGTCATAAATGGTCAAATGAACTAGCAATTGTGAGATTTAGTTCTAAGAAATATGTTTTGAAATAAACATAAATAAACAAATACTTTTTTAAAACACTCCACAAGGTGGAAATGGGCTTCCATATATTAAACAGACTCGTCACTAAAGAAATCAATGATTTTTGTTGTATAATCTAGGTAAGAGAGACGCTGGCTGCAGAAACGGGCTTGAGCGTCCGCGTGGTTCAAGTGTGGTTCCAGAACCAGAGAGCTAAGGTGAGTCCAGACGCTGAACACTACCTTTTTAATCATGCAGTATTACCCGCACAAACCTAATAATGTACATCCAAGGACCAGATAACACAACAATTTTCAAGTAATCCTCCAACAACGCACTAAACTCTTCGCAACTGCTGCCAAAAGGGAAAAGACAAGCGAGGCTCGAGACAGCAAATCTCAGTTGCTATCTGCCTGAAGCTTAACCTCTCGACGCATTCCACAAAAAACTCCCCAAGAGTTTGAGAGAGATGTATTCACATCCATCCTGCTCTTGCGTTAGTGTCTGAAACCCACCTCAGAGCCCTGATTTTATCATCAAAAGGCTGTGGATAATATAATGCAGACAGATCAAGCTTGGCGTAGTTCAAGTAGAGGTGAACAACAAGGAGCATCTCTCTTTAGATAGCCGAGAGCTGGTCTGGGGAGTCGCGAAGTTTTCTGATTGTGCTTTTATCGTTATTTTTTCAGATGAAAAAATTGGCTCGGAGACAGCAGCAGCAACAGGAGCAGCAGAACTCCCAAAGGCTGGGCCAAGGTAAAATGTCCTGACATGAACCTTAAGGCAACTGCATAGGCCCAAAATGCGACAGAAAGACGGAAGACGGAAATCAACATAAATGAATAGCATTTACAGTATCTCCAATCTGTAGACTGTTTTTGAATTTTAAGAATCCTGTGGAATTTCACATATTAAAACTATTTAAATGCTATGGAAGTCTGTTTCTGCGCGAGAAAAAAAAAGTAATTTTTTCACGAATTTTTATCTCACAATTCTTTTTTTTTTATGGCAGTTGCA
Organism: Carassius carassius; assembly: GCF_963082965.1. Classification (NCBI taxonomy): domain Eukaryota; kingdom Metazoa; phylum Chordata; class Actinopteri; order Cypriniformes; family Cyprinidae; genus Carassius; species Carassius carassius. Next base: position 14,758,014 of record NC_081775.1, read on the forward strand.
AATTCACATCTCGCATTTCTTTTTTTTTTTTAACTCTCAATTTTTAGATTTCTCAGAATTGTGAGATATACTTTAAACTCACAATTGCAAGTTATAAGAAAGTCAGAATTGCCAGATATAAACTCATAATTGTGAGTTAAAAGTCAGAATCACATGATATAAACTCGCAATTGCAAGAAAGTTGAGATGAAAAAACTTGGTCCCATATTAGGTGGCCTTAACTGCTAATCTCACAAATGCAAGTTGAATCTCACAATAACTTGCAACTGTGAGTTAATATCTCACAATTACTAGAAAAAAGAAATCTGAATTGTGAGATAAAAAGTTGCATTAACATTTTTTTTTTTTTTTGTAGTCGAAACAAGCTTTAATACAATGCAGCTAAGAATACTACAATCAAAAACATTTTATCCAATTTTGTTTATTTTAACTTTTACTTTGCATAAATTTTATAAGGTTTTTTCTTCTTATAGGCAGTTTTGCTTCATAACTTAGACATTGTGGTCAAAGTAAAACATTTTAATAGAAAATCTAATGGTAGAAAGTGAGGTACTGTATCCCGATTCCCAACTGACCTCTATCCACATCAACTCTTGCCGTATGAGTCGTGTCCATCCTCCCAAAAACAGGGTGAGTGACACAGGCGATGACCCCTGGTCACTGTAGATTAGGTCGAAAAACGAGTGCAGCTCTTGTGTGAGGAGGAAGTGTGGAGGTGGACAAATTAATTTACAACATAAGCACATTGAAGTTGCCTCCACTTTGACCGATCCACCCACCCCGTTCCCTCCTTTGCTGGATGTGGCCCAGAATCCCAGTTTCAGTAAAGCGGTTGTCTCAAGTTGCCATGCAGCTGGGCGCAAAGGATGAGCCATTGAGTATCTGTTATCTTTACACTCACCGAGTTCAAGGCCTTCACATTTATAAGACTATATCTGTTTCTGGTCATGCTTGGCAACATTCCATGTATTAACACCGTTTTTTAGGCTGTTGAAGAGCTAATCTGTCAAGTAGCGTCTTTTTTGGACAGTTAATATGCTGTTGAGACAATCCAACTGAGCTTCTGTAACAGATGAGCTTGGATGAGACTGTCTGGAAAATAGAAACATGAAGAATATTATTCCAAGCTCTACGGAGGAGGACAAATGTTTCCTCTACAGCTCAAGAGTCTTAATTCCTGTACAAATATTTGTTGTAAGGCAGTGGAGTCCATTCCTCCATCAGTCATATTTATTTCTTCACTTTCTGCGTTTGACTTTAGAAACTGTGGAAATAACCGTGAAGCAGTTTTATTTTAGAGATAAAGTTTGAATACAGAGAACACATTTTCCTCTTATGGCTGTCTTGGATAAAAGTACTTCTGCTTAAGGCTAAATTTTAATAATCAAAACATTCAATGCCTACTATACTCTATGTACTTGGCTAATAACACTGCTTAATAAATGTAAGACCTTAAAATTAATTATAACACATAGTCTATTTACATTTTAAATTCTTAATAATCAAACATATTAATTCTACAGACTATATGTGGCTTAAAATATTTCTGAGTATATATTTAAGGCCTTTTAGCACATTTTATTTACATTTTTGATCTTTAAAGAGACAAATAAACAGTCTTTGTTGTTTGAGATAAAAGCTAGTCTTCCTGTCTTTATTTTGTGTAAAACTGAGGGTTTATATTGACATTTTATTGCTGAACAGACCCCCTTGTGCCTGCTCTCCTGCAAAGCCATAATCCAGACGATCATTAAATCATCTTCAGTGATAATCCACAAGCAATAATACTTTTATTTTATAGACCGATGTTGGACTATTCTCACGATGCATTCATTTATGGAGCTTTGACTCTGCTGCGTAGAGCAAAAAGACCACTGTCGAATGTCAGAAGTGTAAAGTCATCACATTGACACTAGTTTCTCTCTGTTTCCTTCAGCACTTCTGTGGCCTTTGGCTGTGTCACATTTAATGGGATAATTCAAATCAGATAGTGATCCATCTTTGGTCATGAACCTTACCCTCATGAACCAATAGAAATGTTTTCTCAGAGAAACGAGAGAAAATGATAGGGTGATGGAGACGCTCTAGAGAGACAGCTAGGTGTAGATGAACTATTCTGGTGGTCTGAGATATTGAGAAGTCTTGTGAAGTCAGACTCCCCTTTGGGAAATACCATAGCGGTCTTGAGTAGTCCATGATGTCATGAATCATGGAATATGTCATCCAGTGGAGCCCCACGGTTAATGCATCGTTATATTTGTTATCGCAAATCCTATCTGTCTTGGTTTTAAGTGTCAGCTTTCCAATAGTTTCCGCTATGGGGCCAGTGATTGGTGTGAAAACATTCTAGGAAAGACTTGCTGCGTCATGTTGTGGTTCGAGAGTATTTCAGAGCTTAACCGCCAATTTAAAACTTCATTTGGGTCAGTAAAAGCAAGAAAAGTAAAATCTTTTAAATTCAAAATGAACAAACAAACTAAAATTTTGCTTTGTAGATGAAGACATACTTAGTGGATGATCATGAAAACCTTTGTACCACCTTAATACAACTTTACACCATCAGGGAATATTAATACATTTTTGTTTTTTGAGAGTTGCACATGTCATTTTACAACCTGTAAAAAAAGGTTTAAATTATTTAATATTTAAAAAAATGTATTGATATACAGTCATAAGGGTTTGCTTTGGTCCCCTCTCTCTCTCTCTCTCTCTCTCTCTCTCTCTGTCTCTCTCACTCTCTCTCTCTCTATGTATATATATATATATATATATATATATATATATATATACAGACATTTTTTTTTTTTTGGTTCTGCATGTTGGTTGGACCACTTTTGATTTGGTTGGCAGAATACTTTATACTTTATTTTCTTTTATAGTATTTTTTTTATTTATTGAATGATTTTATTTGTATTTATTTTGTTAGTTATATTTTAGTTGAATTGTATTTTAGTTTACTTGACGAATCATGGATTATGGGTTAGCGAAGTGTCAGTGCGGTAAAACTCAACATCAGATGTCTTTGCATCAGAGTAGAAGATGTAATGGAAACTTGTGGAAGCCTGTAGAAATGAAATGCAGACATCTTTCTTGCGAGAGCTCACCACTCAAAAGCAGAGGGCTGAGATGGTGGGCTCCAGACTGGAAGCCACAAGAGTCATTCCTAGCCCTTGGCGTTGAGTATGACTCATAGAGTACTGCCCTATAGGGCTGGTGTCACAGTGTCTTCTCTCGCTACAGAACAAGAGTGTTTCTTGTTTGTTGGTTTTCATGAAATTTAACTTGATTTCGAGGCCAGATACCAGACCCAGCCTTGATTTTTTGGAGAAACCTAATCCAGTAGAAAGAACAATTCTTACTAAATGAAGCATTAATGTTTTGCATTATGTACAGTTGTTAAACTAACTATGCTCTCCAGTTCGCAGAAATGATGTCAGTCATCCCTACCATGAGAATATCTCAAAGGCTGATCAACATCAACTTTTTTTTTTCCCCATTCCAGAGGTGATGTCCAATCGGATGGAAGGAATGATGAACTCCTACACGCCATTGGCTCCAGCCCAACAACAGATGGTTACTATGGAGAATGGTTACAGCACCGACCCCTTCCAGCAGGGCCTTACCCCTCCTCAAATGCCTGGCGACCACATGAATCCATATGGTGAGCATCAACCCATGAGCTCTGTCATGTTTGCTCCCTGAAGCTGGGACCACAAGGTTCACATAATGCAACCATACCACCCTTCTTTCCTCATGAGATTACACAAATGCACCACTTTATTTTGAAGTTTTCCTTCCAAAATGAATTCAGTGTGTTTCAAAACCATACTCGCCCCATTCACTGTTCCCAGAGCGAATCCGTTTGGTTTATTCGCCCGGGTCTCTTAGGGATTAATGGTGTAGTCTGTTATGCTGTGTGACACTGTCTATTGGCTTTTCGTTAAAGAGCCAAACGATGATCTGTGGTGCGCCATGTAAAACAACAATGGTTAACCATGATGACTGACGCACAAAGTACCATGGGAAAGCATCCATGGGTCTGCTAGCAAAACAATACATTGAGCAAAACCATTGAGAGCTAGCCACATTCGTCAAAATTTGGTGTAAAGTTTGAGGAAGAAGCGAGCTGTGATTCCTCAGAGTGAGGCTGTTTCTGCATAACTCCAATTGTTCTCACTATCATTGACATTAACTTCAAGCATTAGCCACATAAATCTGGAGACATCGGTCACAGGCAGCCTAAGAACAGGTCCCAAGTGTCTTGTCATTCATTCTCCTGAATGGCAAGGCCCAAATCCCCGGTCTCATCACACTCCAGCTTGGGTTTATGGGAGAACAGCAGGGACAGACAACATTGCCAGCTCATTAAAAAACCATAGCCCATCAACCTGTCACTGTCTTGCGGAATGGTGTCATTAAGTACTGGAAAGCGTATTACAGCTAACTGTGCCCACAAGGAAAATGATAGAGCAGGAAGATTAGCTCAGAAGTAAACATTTGCTATTAGCTCGGTTGTTAGTGAAAAACAATTTAGTTTAACAATATAAGATTGTCTGGCATGTGGGATCCAATACAAATACATAATTGAACAGTCAGTCATAAATTTTATGTTGTTTTTGTGATGATCGACCCCTAAACATTATACATATATATATATATATATATATATATATATACATAAACACACACACACACACACACACACAGATATTTTAAGTTAAATGAAATTAAAAAATTACACACTTAAATGGATAGTTCACCCAAAAATGTCATTAATAACTCACCCTCATGTCATTCCAAACCCGTGAGACCTCCATTCATCTTCAGAACAGAGTTAAAGATATTTTAGATTTAGTCTGAGAGCTGTCAGTCCCTCCATTGAAACTGTGTGTACGGTATACTGTCCATGTCCAGAAAGGTAAGAAAACATCAGAGTAGTCCATGTGACATCAGAGGGTCAGTTAGAATTTTTTGAAGCATCGAAAATATATTTTGGTCCAAAAATAACAAAAACTATGACTTTATTCATCATTGTCTTCTCTTCCAGGTCTGTTGTGAGTGCATTCACTGCAGTGTAGTGATATCCGGTTCGCGAACGAATCATTCGATTTAACCGGTTCTTCTTAGTGAACCGGTTGAGCCAGTTCACCAAATTGAACTGAATCGTTTGAAACGGTTCGCGTCTCCAATAAGCATTAATCCACAAATGACTTAAGCTGTTAACTTTTTTAATGTGGCTGACACTCCCTCTGAGTTCAAATAAACCAATATCCCAGAGTAATTAATTTACTCAAACAGTACACTGATTGAACTGCTGTGAAGAGAAAACTGAAGATGAACACAGAGCTGAGACAGATTACAACGAAAGATTGACTCGTTCTTTCGTTCGCTAATGAAAGTCTGGATGGTCCCTTTGGTCTTTGGGACTGAGAGCTTAAAATCAATTTTTCCCAGAAACAAGTTTAAATGTGGACTCATCTGAGTACAGCACACCGTTCCACTGTCTTTTTGACTATCCAAGATGAGCTCTGGCCCAGAGAACTCGGCAGCATCACTGCATAGAATTTATGTATAGCTTTCTCTTAGAGTAACAGAGATTCAAGTTGAATTTCTTGATGCAGCAGCAGACTAAGTGACAGCAGTTTTCTGAGTACTCCTTAGCCCATGTGGCTATATTTAACACAGCAGCATGATGGTTTCTTATGCAATGCCATCTGAGGTCTCTAAACATCAGTGTTTCAAAACAGTTCAAAGTGGATATTCTATAATATTTTCACTTTTATTTGCCTCTGTCCCAACTTATGTCCCAACAAAAATTTTAAATGAAGATTTTTGTCTTCATTATGAGGACAGTTGTATCACTCTTCCATTTTTGACTTGCCCCCCAAAAATATCAAAATTATTTTTAATACAGAAATTTAAAACATGATCATCACAAAATGAGTGTATTTAGGACATTGTATATATGAGTTTTACTTTTAATGTATTTTTTAATAAATCAATAGATTCAGACAAAAAAAAGCATCATATTGACCCCAGTTTTCTCTTTTCTCTGACCACAGGAAACGACTCGATATTCCACGACATTGACAGTGACACTTCATTGACCAGCCTTAGTGACTGCTTCATGGCCTCATCCGAGGCGGGCTCGATGCAAGCAAGAGTCGGGAACCCCATCGACCGACTCTATTCCATGCAGAGCTCCTACTTTGCTTCATGAAAACCTAAACAGACAAGGAAAGGCAAAAGTGGGTCACTTCGCTGCAGCTCACAAGTCAGACTCCGCCTATCAAGGAAATACAACAGAATCGTCAACAAAGCTCAAAGACGAAACATCTTAGATAGACAAACAGGACAGACAAGTGAACTTGAAGACTTACGTCCTTATTTCTCTGCAGTGAAGCACCAGCTCTGGACGCCCAGGCGCCTGAGGCTGAGATTTTTTTTTTCTAGTTACTTGTAGATTGTTTGTACATGACTTTCTCAGAAGCAGCATTTCATCTTACCCTCATCAACTTGTGGGAAAAAAAAGAGTAACGATGTACAGTTTGACGGCACTGAAGCATCAAGCCTCGACTTATGATTTCCTGAAGGGAGAGGCAGAAAATCAAAACACAAAGCTCATAATGCATGAATCCATATCTTTGTGATTACGTAAAAAAAAAAAACACTAAAAAAAATAAAAAAAAAAAGATTCTTGTGTTGTTCAGATGTTCAAAATGTGATGTTCGGACTCAGAATTTCCTCCTTTTCATTATGTTCAGCATTGCATTTTTATCACTTTGATAGGTTAGCCCTCTGAAAGACGATGTAGTAAAGCTTAGAGGGGGAGATATGTATAGTGTATCTGCATTTGTAAGTATGTTAGTATGTGTGAGTGTGTGTATGTGTGTGTTCCAGTCTCCTCGGCCTGTGTGTGTGTATGAGTACGAGTGTATGTGTTTGTCTGTGCAATGATAAGGTACTGTCATTGAAAGCTAAAACCATGTGTATATATACTTTTCCCACACAAATCAGTTGTGCATGTTAAAAATGGAGATCATTCTATTTATTTTACTAAAACATGCTTTTGAAGGTACTTAAGAAACTGAAAAGCTTTATTTAAAAAGGAGAAAATCATGTTTTAGTAGCTGATGCATTACTTTCACAACTCACTTCTATGTCTTTTAATTAGGAAAAACAATGTATCTTTATTCCAGCAATGTACATCTGCAAAAAAGTGCTATTTATTTGTTTCAGCCCTGACATTGCCGAGAAAAAAAAAGCATTTCCAAATGTGAAGATTGCTAATTTGCCAAAGTCTGTTGGTACAGTGAATAAAGTCCTTTTCTCCTTGATTTTGTAGCTTCTACAAGACTATTTGAGTACATTGTTCATTATTTACATAATGTACATTTCATTTATTTATATTTTAGATAATTGTAAGATTTAAATAAAAAAAAATTTTCCTTGAACACATGGGAGGAAACTTTATAGACATATTTAAACAAAACAAACACTATTAGAAAATTACAAAAACTTTAAAAGCAAAATAAAACAGAAAATATAGAAATAAAATATGATTCAAAATAGTAACAAAAAAACTATAATAATGATAGTAAAATAGCTTTGGATGGAAGCACTGCCTTGCTTGTAAACTGTTTTTGAACTATTCTGATTTTTCAGAAATTGTTTTTTATATTTATATGTTTAATAATTTGTTTAATATTTTTTAAATTAAATATTATGTAATACATTACATGTACAACTTCATACATTATAATAAATAATGTTAAATAAATAATTGCTTAATTATTGTAAACATATTGATGCATAATTCAGACTTCTGATGTTGATTCAGACTTGACTATACCTTCAAATATAATAAGAACGAATAATAATTAAAGAAAACAACATACAACTAAAATATTAATAGCATACTCCGACTAAATAAAAACCATAATGGTGCACACATTTTAATACATATTCCATCTGTCACACATGACTTATTATGAAACCCTGAGTGGACGTTTCCTATGAAGTCAATATGTTTACCAGAGGATATAATTTGTCTTCTTGCAACAATAGTTTTTGAGAGACTGGAGATGGGAACAAAGCTTTGCGAGCATGAGGCACACGTGTTCTCTAGTGTCACACGATCATGCATCACATGCCACACACTGAGCTCATGCATGCGTGATGGTACAGCAGTGGGACTTTTGCTTTCCAAGTCACGGAGGTCGTAAATTAATCCGGCACAGGTTTGGATTCCTCAGCAGGCAGAGGACTGGAGGACTCTCTGATGATCAGGTGGTGGTGTATCTCGCTCTCTGATCTGCCATCACAGGTGTTAGTAGGTGTGGTTGTTCATCTAGTCTCTGTCAGAGCAGGTCTTATCAGCAGATACACTGCAGGAACCCCGCCAAGCCTGGATCTACAGTGACAACGCAGCTCCTCACATGCAAAGAAGGGGGAAGCAGGTGGCACTCTGTTCGACCCGCTGACCTCTGCGTGGCTTCCTCTGGAAATCCATTTCTGTCATTCCTTTTGATACTGACCTTTTACTCACACTGTAACTTGTCATTTCAATGAGGAGTGGAATCAGTTATTTGAAAATGTAGCTGTGCTATGACACAAATCTGACCCTGGACCTATTTGTAGCAATAGCCAACAATACATTGTATGGGTCTAAATAATACATTTTATTTTATGCCAAAAATCATTAGGATATTAAGTAAAGATCATATTCCATGGCGATATTTTGTAAATGTCCTACTGTAAATATAACAAAACTGAATTTTCTATTAGTAATATACATTTGCTAAGAACTATTTCTTCAGTATTTAGATTTTTTTGCACCCTCAGATTGCAGATTTTCAAATAGTTGGATCTCGGTCCAGTATTGTCGTACAGTACATCAATAGAAAGCTTATTTACTTATTATATATTTAGCTTTCAGATGATGTATAAATCTCAACTTCAAAAAATTGGTCCTTATGACAAATTATATCTCAGGTTAAATCTGGATATATTTGAAAACACACCTTTTCTCTATGTCTTGGCCTTTTGTCCACACTGAGACAGCTTTCTGAAGATGCTCTGCCAACTGGAGTAGTTGTAGTATTTACTGTGAAAACATTAAAACATCATTCAAAAACATTGACGCATGTTTACTCATGTGACGCATATTGTACCCACATATATGGCAGTACCAGCATTGTATACTTTGTACAAACTTTACCTTCAGTTTTCCTGGAAAGATGTCGAATAGCATCATATTTACTGTTTTTTAATAAACTGTAGCCTAATATTCAGGCTGGTGTAGTTAATTTCACATGTGTATTCTATACAGAAAACAAACACGTCACAATATAATAGAAGTGACAGATCTGTTCTGCTGAGTGAAACAGATCAGTTGTTGATGGAATAGAGGCAGATGTGAATGCAAACTTGTTATCAGTTCTGGAGGGCTGTATCAGACTAAATGATTGGAGAAATCTTGCATACAGTACACAGAGAGAAGTCTGTCATTTCACCAGAAGATTGAGTTTAATTTAAAAAGAAATTAATAAATGATACATGATGAATTGCATGAATGAAATCTATGTATGAATCATTATAATAGGACCAAATAACATGCATTTAGAAAACTGCGTTACTTTTTCAATGTGACTTTAAGTGAAATGTGAGACATTCCATATTTAAAATAGTAGTTCAAATATATTAACATATTTACTGACATATAACTCGAGACTTAATGATATCACAATTATAATTAAACTTAATTTGGAGTACTACTTGTACTGCTATGTCTTAATATTAAGCCTAAAATGTGTTTTAATGACACTATTGATGAGAATAACATATATAACATAATTTCCTAAAGACTATAAGTATACCAGTTTAGTATACTAACGTACAACTGCAGGGTATTTTTATTAAGTACATAAATATGTATATGTATTTTTAGTATACTTAGCATGACATAATACATTTTATATATTTATTTTTCGCTAGGGTCATTCCTCCTATATTTCCATGTTTCTCCCATTTCACAAGAGTGATTCATCTTCCTCTAAGGTTTCTGGTACATCAGTTCACCAGAACATTCAAAGCTAGTTGAGATTAATGATTCATTTGTGGTTCATTCCTCATCTATCAATAATTTAGTGGTTAAAAACAAATTTAGATAACATCCCCTCAAGCATTTGAGTAAAGATGTGCATCATTTGTGAGTGTTCTGAGCGAGTGACACACTTCAGAGGGAACTGTGTGTTTCCACGAATCCTAGAGCGGTCATTTATTGATAATTTATCAAAAAAAGGGCTGAACTGCATTATTAGACCAGAACTCTTCAGTAAACTATGCGGAAGTCATGCTTTCAAAGCAGTGTTCCACTTTCTCTTTCACTTTTTGCATGCATGTTTTTGTTTGCAGATGTGTAGACTACAAGGCTGAAGCCGTTGTTTATACTCACTGTTTATGTCCTCTATCTGCTAATTATCATGTGGTTTAAGGTTAATGGTTTAGTCGCAGTAGTTTCATTACAAGATTCAATCTTAATAGGTTTGAAACTGCATGAAGGATGCCCGCTAGCATGATAACCAAAAACAAATTATACACAAATTCCAGGTACTTTCACTTTGCGTGTGTATGTATATATTGTGCAATATCATGTTTCCTCAATATTCACTTTTTGCAGTGCTGGGGTCACTTTCTGAGAGCCCTGGGGGGCTCTCTGTGTTCTGAGGTTTAAACATTCGAAGGGCTCTAGCAAAGATACGATTACAGAGCACATAACAATTCCTGTAATTCTTATTAAATCGTTAGGTTAGCCTCTTAAAACCTGGGAAAAAAAGTTTAACAGGACCTATTATATTATATTATATTATATTATATTATATTATATTATATTATATTATATTATATTATATTATATTATATTATATTATATTATATTATATTATATTATATTATATTATATTATATTATATTGTTAAACATATTCTAACATGGGTGCTAGAATGCAAAGTGTGACAGATTTATCTTATCTCATATTTATATATCTTTGCATATCACATCATGTTGTTTGAGTCTAACATTTCCACATAAAGACCTGCATTGTCACAGGTAAAGCTATAGGGAGTATGGGCCACCCTTTAATCAGAAACACAAAACCTCTGTCCCACTCAGCTCATATGTCAGAAATTAGAGTGTAGCTAATTGTGTCCAAACAGAGAGTGAACTGAGGTGTACAGGTCTCACTGACTGACCAGAGAGCGATCCATACCCCTCCTCTGAAAACTTCAGATAGGACAAATGGGGTGGGCCAAGTGGACAAACATCTCCCCTGTAACATGAGCAAAGACACACACACTGACACAGACAGCAGTAGTTTAACCAGTCGACTTTTCACACATTCTCTCTTCAGCTGCCCTGGCTCCACGAAGGAAATTAGCCCTGCGACAATATTTTTGTTAGATTAACTATTTGCCTCATTTTCGATGTGTGAAACAGCCATGTGCCTGTATCACGCCTATATCACCTCCCATCCCCATATTTGTGCTGTTCTCCTCAAAATACTGACCATGAGAAAGCTGTCCCCCAGTTTGTTGATTCAGTTTATTAAATGAACGAGTGAATAAACTCTCTGCAGTAGCCTCTTAGGTGCACAGCTGGACAGCTGACATCTATGAATCAGTTCACTAGTGATTTGAGTGTAGGCTATATACAGAGAGGTAAACTCTGTAAAATATGCTTTGACAGGTATGAAATGTGCTTCATGTGGTAACATAGAAATTAATTGTTTTTATTTAAATCAATAAGCCTATATGATTTAATATAACTGAATGGGACTTGGATAAAGTATGTTACAGACAGGCACAGGTTACAGCTCAGATTATATAGAAGATTGTGTGAAGACTACACTGCACATTAAAATTTTTACAGTATATTTTTTAGTCTTTGTCCCACACAGAGCCAATACAAGGGCTGTGCGAAGTGGAATCTGATGAAAAGAACCAGGACCAGGATTTTATAGAAAGATTCCAGTAAAAATAAATAAATAGAAAATATCAAACTGCTGAACACTGCAACAAATTTCTGAACGCACAAACGGCAACACTTTAGACCACCTGACAACCACTGCCCCGCCTGACAGTTCGGATGTGAAGAAAAGATTGGAAGATTCTGTTGTAAATAATGTAAACGGAAAATCTTACACATCTATATGTAGTAAGATATGTACTTCTGAACTATGAAAAACAGGATGATCATGCAGCTACTGTATGTACCATCAATTTCTTTTTTTGGAAGACCGTTATGTGAATCAGAAACTATTTAAAAAAAAAAAAAAAAACATGCAGGTAAGGTTTTCTGAGCTCGCACTACGCGCACGTGATTTTCTAGCATGAATAAATAAATAAAACATTATCAAAATTTGGAGCCCCTGCCCTTTTCAGAAAGAAATTGACGTGACAGTCACATAACTATTTTGGATTAAAAGCTCGACGAGTTTACAGCACTGTTCTACCAACATGGATAGCACGAGATTCATGAGGTAAACTAAAAATCCCTCAACACAACAGTTGTTTTGTGTGTTTGTATGTGTGTGTGTGTGTGTGTGTGTGTGTGTGTTCTGTTGTCTGTAATTCATAGTATGTAAAATCATCTAGCATCTAACACTTCTATGAGAGAGGCATTTTTGTCGTGTGGTGTGAGGGGTTAACCATCATTATACAAATCGGAGGCTGTGACCAGTGAAAGGTAGAGAGGTCATGCAAAGCCATCTAAACACCTCTACGCATAATAGCTTTAGGGCTTGTTCTCATGTTGATCTGTTTTTTTTTTTTTTTGAGTTAGATTTTAGCTGATTATTCTGGATTATGGTTTCTTTCTGCATCTATTTAACCCTATAAAGCCCGCTGTATTGTAATTGATGCATGCATTTCTAAGGCCTCTAAATTATATAATAATCAAAGCTTTGAAAAAACATTGTTGTAAAGATTTATGTATTTATTTATTTGGACACGATTAGCTCTTTTTGGTACATGGTGGAATAATTTAGGCGGCTGGTTTTGATGTGGGAAAAGAACTCTCTAGGGCCAGAGGGCATTGAGAGAAGTGGCCATGACCTGAGTGACTAACACTCGCTAACACCCTTAGCCTAACCTGAGATACCATCACTAATTCAAGAGCCCTGTTTGGATCTAATCAATGTTTCCCACAGAATGTAAGTGTTAGTTTAGATGTCTGTGATAAATCTGTGCTGTCTGCATAGGGTTCATATCCAAAATTGTGTCACTACCTGCATTACAGACTTGTGTATGTTCTTTGTTACATCTGTACTCTGAAAAAATTTGAAGAAACAATTGTTAGTAAATTTCAACAAATAAAAAGAGCTCATTGAATTAAACATGCCATTTTAAAGGACAAAAATGAATTAGTATTGTCTTGTAAAACATATATCATATAACTACATTGTGAACATAATTTGATATGATACCACAGTGATAACATTTTGATTGAGATGCAAAATCAACACATTGTTACCTAAAATTATCTAGATGATTATTGCGTATGAATCTAATGCAATAAACCTTTATCTACTTTGTCAGCTTGCATCATAATTATCCTAGTTTGATTACTCAATTGTATGCATGCAAAACAAAAGTGTACAAAATTAAACACTATAATAAATCATATTAAAATCAAGAGACATTTATCTCATTAAATCTAACTCAGACCTGTCATTCAAGCAAACAATCATCAAACCTCAGACCCTTGACAATTGCACTGTATTCATTGAAAACAATCACTATTGTTGCCCCTTGGTTTGGATTATTGAACATAGTATGAGTTGTAATTAAACTAGTCATGGACAGTCTTATTATGAAACTGAAGAATAAAGCTATCCCACCTGGACAAACACTCCAATGGAGAAACTTCAGCTGATCATGTACACGTTTAATTATGTGTTCTAGGAACAACATAAAAGTCATTATTTACATGTCACTTTAGTGAAGCGAAAGATAATTAATGTCAGTGAACTGTAAAAACCCAGTGTAATCTGATAGCTGTCTGTCCATCTCTGCAGCACAACCTGCATGACATGAATTGTACAGTAAGTGAATTTATCAATGAGTCACTCTCACATATAACAGTGTATGACAATGACGGCGGTCTGCGGAGAGCTTGTGTAGAGTATCACTTTACATGAGAGGTTAAAAAGTGCTTCCAATGTAGTTTGTTTTAATTATTTTTTTTTAAGAAATAAACTTTTTTTTCAGCAAGGATGTATTAAATAATAAAAAAAAAAGGTGAGAGTAAAGACATTTATACAGTTTATGGAAATAGTTACAACATGTTATAAATATGCTTAAAATATTTCTAAATGCTGATCTTTCGAACTTTCTATTCATCCAATAATCCTGAAAAAGTATTATGGTTTCCACAAAAATATACATTGAGCTGTTTCAGGCATTTACTGTATGATAATACATTTGATAAATATCTCTAAATATTATAAATAAATATTTCTTCAGCAGCTAATCAGAATATTAGAATGATTTCTGAAGGAAAGACTGGAGAAATGATACTAAAAATCAAACTTTACAAACATGCTGCTTACATATTATTGTAGCCCATTTTTTTTTTTTTTTTTTGCTGAATACAGAGTCAGACTTAACCCATTAATATGTTTTCAAGATACTGAAAAAAAGCACATATGTCAGTGCATGTCAAAACTTCTCCAGGGACCCAAAACCCCCTCAGACCTCAGAGGGTTAAGACTGCTTAAGACAGAATTGGTGAAAAGAACATCGAATAAGACTACTCAATGCGATTTTGAATGTTAGGTGGTCCACAAATGTAGTTTTACTCTTGAAGTGAAAGTTTAAGAACCACTGAGGTACTGTACTTTTTTTCCCCTGATGGATGGACAGCCTGCGTTCATGGTGCTCTTGTACAATCAAATTTACGTGAAATTCAATAGCAAAGTGCTTGTTCAGGTCTCTTTTAAAGCTTAAGGTGAAGAAGAGATTTACTCTTGAGGGTGCAATACCTGAACCACTGCATTAAGCCATAACACTGCAGAAAGACAATCAGCACTATAGTGTTTTACCATAGATATACAAAATAAACCACGACGGGCTGTAAACCCAAGCAGACACGTTAAAAAAACAGTCAACACACAGTAAATATTCATGTCAACAGCCAATGAATGAGCTGGAGAGCTGGTAAGACTTCTGCCCTTGGCATAAACTCTGTCATGTTGCCTCTATTTATTATGGAGTTCTAATACCACCAATAACAGCCCTATTTTGTGAACACTCAGAAACGCATGGCTGTCTTTTAAGGCTTAAGTAGGCTCTCTCCAAATGTCATTCTGGTCAGAGCTTTTATTGATGATTCAACCCAGTCAGGGTGAAAAATATGCTCTTAGTATTTAGTCTTGTTTTAATAATTGAGCAACTCTCTCTTATTAGTTTTTTTTCTTTTTTCGTATATACAGTACTAGTTTTAGAGTGCTGTTTTTCTTGTTCGGAATTCATGTGCGAAAGTGCTGAATTTTATAGTTAAAGAATCCTGAATAACTATTGGATTACAGCTTTTATTGTATCCCTTTTAAATATAAACATCCCAAATGCTCCTAATGGATTTTTCTGCCAAAACAGATTGTGAGGTTGTGGACGGCATACCTGGAGTGAATACAGCCCCTTTATTTAAGGGTTGGATTGAGTCTTCCTCTTTCACCGCATCAATAGTCATGTGACCAAGTGCTGGGAGCAGTATTCCCAGCGAGAGGACCTCTGGGTAATGTTCAGACCAGACAGTGAACAGGATTAACTTCACACAATCAATGCAAAACAATGAATCTGCCAAAATCCAATCTGCTGACTTCTCAATTATTTAAGCAACCCTGCCTTCCCTATGGAGTTATGCTTAGCCTGCACCTCCTCTGCCGGGCTATTAAATGCTTCTTTAACTGAGCTAACTAAATGACAACCGGGCTGGCTTGGGGACTAGTGTGGCAAGCTGACCCAGGGTGATTGACCTGATAATAACTTGTTTTCACAGGGTGAAAAACAGAGGGCCCTAACATGTCACCGCTTGACCTGGGATGACCCCCGGTGAGATATTATAGGGTCAGCGTCTATGTCAGGTCATCAGTGCAATTATGTTGCTTTGATGTTGGTGTGTATGTGATACAAGGGAGCGAATGTGCTAAGTAAAAGGACTGTTGCATTTTACGTGAAGTATTTTGTCTTATGAAAATTTATGCTACTGAGCAAAAGCGTGGGGTAGGTTTTTTTTTTTTGTTTTTGTTTTTTTTGTAGTAAAAGGTTTACAGTAAAAACAGTATCATTGTGAATTATTAATATATTTTCACTTAAAAGTTTTCTATTTTGATATATTTTGTTTTCTGTGATTTATTCCTGTGATGGCAAAGCTGAATTTTCAGCATCATTATAGTTTTATAGAATCATCACATGATTCATCATCAATCATTCTAATATGCTGATCTTTTTTGTGGAAACGGTGATATACTTTTTTGTGCTATGTCACGCTTAAATATTTAATGTCTTTGCAGACATTGTAGAGATTCCTGACCCTTTCTGATGCTGACATTTTATGATGAATGGATAAACATATCTACCTCCATGCTCTCTAATTTTGTATTGCCAAATGTACTATACATTTTCTTAAATACTCATATGAATGAAAAACGAACAGGCACAGTTTCTACTCCTTCTCCAAAGCTTTATGAATATATATTTCCAGTCTGGACTTCAAAATGCCACAGTTAATAATTAACCATCAGGACATTTGTAAATGCGGACCTTTTATACAATGGCTCAGACTGGTGAGGTTAATTGTTGGATTTGCCAACAGCTGATTGTCGTCTCATCTGCAGTAACAAAGATGGATTTTAAAATGAACTGCTCTGAGCTAATAAAAGAACTCTCATCCCCTATCTGGCATATTGTCTGATCAAACAATTATTTTTTTAAACTGAGTGGAACATTAAACATAACGCTTTCAGTTATGGATTTAAGCAAATGTACACATTTCAATGTATTCAATAATATATGTATGTATATATACAGCATATATATATAGCGACATTATAACCCAAATATGCACAAATTATTCTGAAATTAAAGCTGTTATAGACTAGTTTAATAATACATTTTCATATATATATATATATATATATATATATATGAAAATGTATTATTAAACTATATATATTATATAGACAAATAAATAATGAATCTTTTTTTAACTAATCATTGTAAGAGTCAGTTGTTCTTGAATCATATTGATCAACACTGATTGTGCTGTTCACTAAAAAGAACTGGCTTGTTAGTGAATCAGACTATTATGGTTGTGTTTGTTTGCATGCAGTGACAAAGTCAATAGAGACATGTTTCTTGCCATTATTTTGTGGATAATCATAATACCAGCCTTATTGTACAACATTCATCCGATTTTGGTGAGGAATCATTCTAATATACTCATCTGTTGCCCAAGAAACATTTCTTATTATCAATATTGAAAATTGTGCTGCTGAATATCTTTTTTTTAGAAACTGTAAAGCAAAGCGATAGATGCAGGTATTACTATGATTTTCAAAAAATTAAAATAATAAGAATAAGAATTCGCAACTGGATAATTTTTCGAAACCCATGATTTGACTGTGGTATATTGTTCCCCAGTCAGCAGAACAGTTGATGGAGGTGGTGACCACCAGCAGCTTTCCTCCATTCATCCACACACACATCCCACCCCACCCATTCAAACTGTAACCACCCTGAGTGATCCGAACACAGAGGCTCAGTGTTGAGGAGAGAGTGGCTGCCATCAACCACGGCCAGGCTTTGCCCTCTACCCCGGGCCTTGTGTAAGCAAGTCCGCTGCCTCACGTGTTGACACGATAAGCAGAGCCCTCATCCGGCCGTGGCACTAAGAGTGCGTGTCAGCCCATGTTTGTGTTGACATATGAGTGTGTGTGTATGCGCCGACTTGTGTATGTGCACGTGTGCAGACGGTTTTTATTTCAAAGCTTCAATTTGGTGCACGGGTCGTTGAAGTTGCCTGGTCGCAATGGACGTGCGTGGATTTCCCTTCCCTTTCCCTCCTCCTTCTCTTCATTTGTCATCAAAGTCAGTGTACCCTCCTCTCCCCGAATGCCACTGTGCACTTCCTCTGCTGAAAAGGAAGGGTTGATGTGCTTACGTTGAGAGCGCCAGCCACCCAGAGCTGTCATACATTAAGATGAATGGCACTCATGTTAAATCGCCCCTCGATACCTGTATTTTACATTTGGGTTAATGTTAGTTTGATGATTCAAGCTTCACTTAACTTTATTTTACGAATGTATGGGCTCTTTATGGATTTCCTGAGCTTCATGCGTGGATATGTTAATGAGCAGAGGAGCCAGAAAACGCCTTATATTAAATTTATAGAAGTACCGAATGAAATCGACAGTCGCTTCCTTAGTCTGCTTTATAGTCATGACCTGTTCATTTTCACTCAACTTAGATTTAGTGTAACATAAGCCCTCGTCTAAGTTGTAAATCAATCATGTGCGGAATGGCTTTTCCACAGCTTCCAACCGTCAGCACAAACGGCAACCGAAACCGACACAAGAGAGCTGTGTGTTCAAAATCATTACAACACATTGTTATTGCCCTAAATCCAAACTCTGATCCACTTGGCAGCTGCTGTCAATTCTGAACCGAACTGATACGCCTGGATCAGCCAGATATGTTTCACATAGCAGAAAATATAACTTTGACAAAGGCCTACAGGAGCAGGTTGAGGAAAGCAGGCGAAATCTGCAAGCCCTGACAGAGAGTTGAGTTGTGAACCACGCTGGAATAAGAACTCGCTTGCCTGGAGCCAAAGACAGCTGCCCACAAACTGCTTGCCCGGTGGCTGGGTGCTTGAAAAGGAACTGCAGGTCGGTTCATGTCTTCTGAAGCCTCTGGGAACACGGAGTTCTCTCTCGTGTCGTTTTC